>NC_052337.1:39516398-39756040 GCF_016432855.1 Salvelinus namaycush | reverse complement strand
TTTATGAGCTGGATTGCAATTCATTTATTTTCATTTGCACTCGTTAGCATATTTCGCTAGCAACATCCATGCAAATTCACTATTACTTGTTTTGTTAGCATTCTGGTAATGTTTATTTTTGTTGCGTTTTTTTTTGGCGCCTACTTGTGTATTAAACTGGTAATACCGTAAATCCTGAGGTGAGAGAAGGACGGGCTGTGTAAGGGCTATTTGACCAAGAAGAAAGTGATGGAGTGCTACATCAAATGACCTGGCCTCCACAATCATCCGACCTCAACCAAATTGAGATGGTTTGGGAAGAGTACGACCGCAGAGTGAAGGAAAAGCAGCCATCAAGTGTTCAGCATATGTGGGAACTCCTTCAAGACTATTGGAAAAGCATTCCAGGTGAAGCTGTTTGAGAGAATGCCAAGAGTTTGCAAAGCTGTCATCAAGGCAAATGGTGGCTACTTTGAAGAATCTAAAATATATTTTGATTTATTTAACACTTTTTTGGTTACTAAATGATTCCATATGTGTTATTTCATAGTTTTGATGTCTTCACAATTATTCTACAATGTAAAAAAAAATGCAAAAATAAAGAAAAACCCTTGAATGAGTAGGTGTGTCCAAACTTTTGACTGGTAATGTATGTTACCCCTTGGGAGCGTTATCAGAAATCACAGCATTGATTTCACAACCCAGAACACACAGAACCCAGCACTCTGTCAAGAACAGGGACAGCATTCTGCACAAGACTAGGGCTGAATTAAGATTAACGCAAGCCACTCAAACTTTTACATAAATCTGCTATTGACGTCAATGTATGATTGGGCCATCATTGTAAAAAGCACCAGTCAAAAACGACAGTATATAAGCCTATAAAAGCCATGTCCACCATTTGACAGGATTCTGACATATCTGTTAAAATAATCCATATGATAAAAAATATATATATTTTAACTATGAATATATCCATATTACACTCCATCTGGGTAAAACGTATAGGGTTCTGTCTTAAAATGGAGACTGTATGAAGACATATTCATCTCTGCTGGCGTCCATCCTGTATAGACAGACGCTAGACGTACAGTTCACCCTGTTTCTCCCATCAAACCTACACATTATATACAGGTAACTGCCAAAATAACGGAAACACCAACATAAAGTGTCTTAGTAGGGCGTTGGGCCACCAGAACAGCTTCAATGCACCTACTGGAAGGACGCGAAACCATTCTTCCACAAGAAGTTTCTATAATTTTGGCAGTTACCTGTAGGTTGAATGTAAACATCCTCAATCAAATCTCCCTGAGGGAAGATGTCTGAGCTCATCTCCAACGGAGAGGCTTTCATCTTTAGTGGTGGCAAACATACGATAGACGCTTCCTGTCCTCTCTCCTTTCCTCTCTTCTTTTCTACTCTCGTCCCCTTCTCTCGTCTCTTCTTGTCACTCCTCTCTCCCTTCTCTTTCCTCCTCCTACTCTCCCCCAACGGCTTGGAATAACTACGTTACTGCATAAGAAGTAACCAAACCACAGAAATTGGAACTGAGATTAGAGAAACACATCGATGTTGATGTAGAATAGAGAGATCGAGAGAGAGAGAGAGAGATAGAGAGAAAGAGGTAGACGGAGGGAGAGAGAGGGGTACACTCACCTGGTCTTCAGTCAGTACGATCAGGCGGGTTACTATAATGTTCACAACGTTTCCTAGGCTGGCATCACGGTACAGTTTGGCAACCTGACCTCCAGAAAATAAGTAAAAGACACAAAGTCAGACAAACTGAGTCCACGTGTCACGATGCGATGCTTGATCAGTGTTTTCATCACACATACTGGGGGGGGGGGGGGGGGGGGGGGGTAGAAGAGCAGCCATCACACATACTGGGGGGGGGGGTAGAAGAACAGCCATCACACATACTGGGGGGGGTAGAAGAACAGCCATCACACATACTGGGGGGGGGGGTAGAAGAACAGCCATCACACATTCAGCTCACGCTGCGGTTTCAATGTCTGTTTTCAGTAAGAGAGAACAAACAAAATGCTAACCAAAGGGAGAAACACTTCGAATAACATTGTTCATGCACTAATGCTCGACATCGGCGTGTTTCCAATATCAGTAGGCTAGGGACTCGTCTCAATGTCTTTCCTCCAACTCTTCACCCGTATTGATGTGAAAGAACTGGACAGGTGCAAGTGAGTCCTAACTGCTTTCACCCATCCTGTAACCTCAAACTAGTGTACATGTAGGGGGAAGAGATGAGGTGAGGAAGCCACGTTAGACCGTTGATATTAACCCCTTTTGAGATTGACCCAAACTTTATTATCTGTTTTTTTTTTTTTCAGACAAAACAACAGTAATCGAAGGAAAAAGCAGGATCAAACTTACAATATTCATCACAGACAGGATGTAATGCTCGATGTCTTTGCGGCCATGGTAACCAACCATCATCTTATCAGCTACCACCAGGGTCTCTACGAAACGTTCCGTGCTGAGTGACCGCCTCTGTCTGTGGCCCCCCCCGGGCAGGGTGCTGTTGGACCCAGGGGCTGGGGTGGGAGAGGACGAGGGAGAGGAGGTTGGAGAGGTTGGGGAAGGAGTGCTATGTTGGCAGGGGCTCGCGTTTTTTGTGAGGTCTAGGAAGGAAGGAGAGGTAGTTTGAGAAAAAAAGATTAGCAACTGAGTGAGAAAAGTTGATGATATGCTGTGGGAAGAAACAAAATCTTTGGGTGATTATAGGCAATGGTTCATCTGATGATCATCTCCTTGGGGTATTTGAACTTTTTAAAAAAGACAGGTAGAATGTGATACTGTTCACCTCAGTAGAAACATTCAAGGGAGACTAGAACTACTGATGATTTGATAACAAATAATGAGTTCAACATTTATTTTAAAATGTCAACATAAAAAAAATGAGCCACTAAATTAAAACACAATGATACAATCAGATTTAGCCCATTGTGAAGGCATAGCCAGAGCAGAGCCAGGGGAGAGTTGGAGATAGAATTGCAGACATGTTGGGAATCTGGCCCTTTGAACCTTGCAGCTGAAGGCTTGCCTTCCTTTATGGCCCAGATGCTCTGGGGAAGGGCTATAAGATAGAACGTGTCAGGGCATGTCAGCTTCCTGCCGATGACAGCCTTCGCTGCTACTTATAAGACTTTGGTCCAAATACCTACACATCCACCTGGTTCCCCTCTAATCCCTATCCCACCACATCTCACAGGACACCGCTCTGATGAGAGCCAGAGTATGTGAATTGTCCACGTCTGGAGGAAACCCGTCACCATACCGACAGTGAAGCATGGTGGCATCATGCTGTGAGGATGTTTTTCAGCGGCAGGGACTGGGAGACTAGTCAGGATCGAGGTAAAGATGAACGGAGAAAAGTACAGAGCTATCCTTGATGAAAACCTGCTCCAGAGGGCTCAGGACCGGGGCGAAGGTTCATCTTCCAAAAGGACAACGACCCTAAGGACACAGCCAAGACAACGCAGGAGTGGCTTCGGGACAAGTCTCTGAATGTCCTTCAGTGGACCAGCCAGAGGCCGGACTTGAACCCGATCGAACATCTCTGGAGAGACCTGAAAATAGCTGTGCAGCAACACTCCCCATCCAACCTGACAGAGCTTGAGAGGATCTGCAGAGAAGAATGGGAGAAACTCCCCAAATACAGATGTGCCAAGATTGTAGCATCATACCCAAGAAGACTCAAGGCTGTAATCGCTGCCAAAGGTGGTTCAACAAAGTACTGAGTAAAGGGTCTGAATACTTATGTAAATGTGATATTTTATAAATAAAAAATTTGCTAACATGTATAAAAACCTGTTTTTGCTCTGTCATTATGGGGTATTGTGTGTAGATTGATGAGGGGGGGAAACAATGTAATCCATTTTAGAATAAGGCTGTAACGTAACAAAATGTGGAAAAAGCCAAGGGGTCTGAATACTTTCCGAATGCACTGTACATCAAGCTGAGGGGAGGCCAGAATGGTCCACCCCAACAGCAGCGCGGTCACATCCACCGGCACCTGAGCCTAGAACCAAACCAGCACTTCCTCTGGACCGCTATGAATAACTGCACATTTATGTTACTCACCCAGCTCAGAGTCAATCCAGACGGAGGGCAGTGGAGAGCATGGAAGAGGAACGGGGAAGGGAAGGGAGGAGAGGAGAAAAGAGAAGAAGAGAAGAGGACACTTCACCAACCTGAGATGCCACAGCTGAACTCGTGTTGGTTGGGTTGCTGCTGTGGCGAGGGAATGGAAGACTTTTTATAAATAACATGCTGCTGTCCTTCTCCCTGGTCCCATTGGCTGGAAGTGGTGGACGATATATTCTTGAATGGCTCTATTAAATACTGCTCTTCTTCTGTGGTAATAACACCGTGCTTGTTGAGAAACAAGAACATCGAGAGAGACAGGTTATAAGCGAACAAGGCAAACAACGTTACAACGCACACACACATAAACACAACAATTGAATGGATCTTATTGTAGTTTTAAAATAATTACGTAAACCCCTTTTATCATAGAAAATGTCGGACAATTTTGTGAAAAGTAATTCCGACTCCTACCAGCCTAAATGGACTTACAGTGAACCATTTATGCCGTTTATGTGAAATGACCTTTGACAAATAACCCCTATCATTTTCATTATAGTCATCAAAATATTGTTTTACTAATGAGTATTATCAACCAGGGTGAATGCTTTTTTCAGCACAACCACAGTCATCTGTGAAATGATAGGCACCCCGAGTCAGGGCTAAGCGGCTAATGGTGTGTTCCAGCCTTAGTCACGTAACATTGCAGGCTACAACACATAGAACAACTAACTCACAGCTCAGCTCTGCTCTCCTCTGTGTGTTGCACTGCAGTCAGACGTGAAAACACCCCACACTCTGAAGCAATTTTATAAATCATGTTATAACAACCAATTACACCTAGAACAACGCAGTAATTACTGGGACTGGAACCAAAGTACACAGCTCTCTGCCCTTGAACACCCCCTTTGTAACATAAATTGAAAAAGTACTTCAGAATGTGTTTATAAAAAACATTGGCACGCTGCATCACTCAGTAAAAACCCACAATGAAACCAATTAACCAAATATGACAACCTGGCACACGCCGGCAAGAAACCAATATTTGATAAAAGCCTAGCAGAGTGCGATGTCAAGATGTCTGGCAATTTACGAGATTAAACTACAGATACATTTCAGTTTTGTCCATTTTTGGTACTATTAAAACGGTATGAGGCGAAACAGACCTAATACTAATTCAATTTATGATACTGGAGCTGTGGGGCTGCCAGTACATTTGGCCGCAACAATGGCAATACATGTTTTTCTCCAAATGATTGCGATTGGCACAGAGGAACAGGGCTTTCTCCTTGTTCTGAGACGTTTCAAAGTAAATGAGGGGGGATAAGAGTTTTTCCAATCGCTTCCAACAGTGAGTTTTAACGAAGACAGTCTGGCCAGTCCGTCAGTCTAAGATCAACAGCCTGAGGACCAATACCTCAGCTTTGATGATTAGCCGCTTCGTTAAAGCAACACATTCGCTTTCTTTCTTATTTCGCTGGAGAAACTCCAGTTCAAAACCCCCTAGTCTGACCCCTAACCTCCAAACATACACTTCTCATAGATCTGACACTATCAGATGAGTACTAGCCCAGGGCGATGTTGAGCTATATTGCCTACCTACACTCACCCAACCCCTTCAGAACTACAAGAAATACCTAGGGGTTCATTAGTGGCTAGGGGGTGATTTGGGACTGGGTACTAGTTTATCTGAGGAAACCGGAACCTGAAGAGAAGTTTTAGGTGTACCCAAAACAAGATTTGGCTTTGACAGTTTAGTAAGCAAACAGAAAGACAGCACTGCATGCTGATCTGTCACAGTCCATTGAGAAGGATATATATTAGGTTCGCTATGGTGAGCTGGCTTGTTGGCTAGCTAACGACTGGATGGATTTTTGGTTCTTTATAGCGGGTGGACTGGCTGGCTGGATGTTTGGTTCTTTATAGTGGGTGGACTGGCTGGCTGGCTGGTTGGTTCTTTATAGTGGGTGGACTGGCTGGCTGGCTGGTTGGTTCTTTATAGTGGGTGGACTGGCTGGCTGGCTGGCTGGCTGGTTGGTTCTTTATAGTGGGTGGACTGGCTGCCTGGCTGGTTGGTTGGTTCTTTATAGTGGGTGGACTGGCTGGCTGGCTGGCTGGCTGGTTGGTTCTTTATAGTGGGTGGACTGGCTGGCTGGCTGGTTGGTTCTTTATAGTGGGTGGACTGGCTGGCTGGCTGGCTGGCTGGTTGGTTCTTTATAGTGGGTGGACTGGCTGGCTGGCTGGTTGGTTGGTTCTTTATAGTGGGTGGACTGGCTGGCTGGCTGGTTGGTTCTTTATAGTGGGTGGACTGGCTGGCTGGCTGGCTGGTTGGTTCTTTATAGTGGGTGGACTGGCTGGCTGGCTGGTTGGTTCTTTATAGTGGGTGGACTGGCTGGCTGGCTGGCTGGTTGGTTCTTTATAGTGGGTGGACTGGCTGGCTGGCTGGCTGGTTGGTTCTTTATAGTGGGTGCACTGGCTGGCTGGTTGTGACTAAAGCTCTGATGATCCAGTAAAGCAGCCTTTCTTAAAGTATGCGTCGCGACGACATGTTAACGGGGCGTGGCGACATGTCAGAGTAAAAAAATGTATTTCTAGGAACTCAGAGGAGGTCAAAACTTACTGTTTAGAGTTAGAAGAGTAGAATATGCCAGATGCAATTTGGGGCGCCCCCATTGATTTTGTTAGTCACTCTCACTTAGATATGATATTAACATGGCATTAGTCATGGCAAAATGTGTAGAATTTAAGGAAATTTGCTTTAAATCTGTTAAGATTTCTCTCCACCCCATGGCAAAATGGGTAGAATTGCAAAGTATTTGCTGTAAAAGAGCAACAACAAAAATGAGCCCCATGGCAAAGTGTTTAGAATTGCAGGAGCCCCCCGGTACTGCTGCTAATTCCGTTCACCAGCTCCGGAGGTCTACGTCACCGGCCTTCTAGGAGTCACTGAACTGGATTCATTACCACCAACCCCGGACTGTCTTGTCTCATTACGCACACCTGTTCCCATTCCCCCTGATTAGCATGTTATATATGTGCCCTCTGTTCCCCATTGTCCTTGTCGGTTATTGGAATTAGCCTGCCGTGATGACAACCTGTCACTCGACCAGCTCATCAGCATGGCGATTCATTTGGACCTCCTGCGACCCCGGCGAAGACCTGCGCGGAATCCGGAGCCCATGGTTACACCTGCTCCGTGGCCAGAGCCGATGGAGGTGGAGCGCTCGTAGGACTCGACCTCGGGTCTGGCCGTTTCCCAGACCACGGCTCCCCAGTTCAGGGCCCGTCCGGTCAGTACCGAGATGACGGTGGCAACCATGTCTCTCCCGGAGAGGTACCGGTCGCATTGCAGAAGGAATCCCTTGCATCTCGCTGGTGCGCCATCAAAGCGCTCTGGGAGGGACAGGGTTATTCTGCGGGCCGGCTCAGATGGGACTGAGGCAGGTCATGGTGTGGGGGCTGGTGCCGCAACTTGTGCTGGAGACTGGAGGGACTGCACATTCCTCTCCAAGCGCAGGATAGTTGCCAGCACGCTGTCCATAGAGCTGCCGTGTCTGGAGAGACAGTCCTCGTGAGTGTAGGAGAAGGAGGAATCTGGACCTCTGCTCCTATTGTGGGGAAAGGGGTCATTTCTCCCCGACCTGCACTTGATCCACAAATAGGCGAGGAGTTGAGAAGCCATGGAATTATCCTGCTCCAACCCAGGTAGGATGCAAGATCTCCCCTCCTTTTCTGTCAACTCAACCAGTGTGTTTTCCCATTAAATTCCCTGAATACCCTATCCCCTCACTCCCGTTAGCTCTGATTGATTCCGGAGCTGCCGGGAATCTTCTAGATAGCGCATTACGCATTCCTTTGGTTCCCCTACAGTCACCCATTCTGGTTCGAGCCCTGGATAATCGTCCAATAGGGACAGGGCTCGTACATCACATCACTGTTCCCATTTCTCTGCTGACCCATGACACTCATTTAGAACACATCACATTTTTGATTATAGACACCCCCACACACCTCGTTGTTTTAGGTCTCCCTGGTTGAGATGGCATAACCCTGTTATTTCCTAGTCCGAGAGGAGACTGCCGGGTTGGTTGCAGGAGTGTCAGGGGAGGTGTCTCGCGGTGTCTGTCAACACCACTACGGTGGAAAGTCCAGACCACGCCCCTCAAGTGGAGTTACCGAAGGAATACCAGGATCTGCACCAGGTTTTCTCTAAGACCCAGGCTACATTCCGGCCTCCTCATCGCCCCTGGGACTGTGCCATTGACCTGCTGTCTGACGCAGCCCTCCCGAGAGGACACGTCTATCCCCTCTCCTATGTCGAGACAGAGGCCATGGAGACCTATATACAGGAGAGCCTCCAGCAGGGTTTTATCCGCCCCTCTACATCACCAGCCTCCTCAAGCTTATTTTTTGTTAAAAAGAAAGATTGGGGACAGCACCCCTACATTGATTATCGAACTCTGAATAAAGCCACCGTCAAGTTCAGTTATACTTTACCCCTTCTCAACTCCCCAGCGGCTTAGTTGGACAGCGCACACTCGTCTCTGTGCGTCGGCACAAGGAACAGGCCGACCACCACCGCAGTGAGGCGCCTGTCTGGCTCTCCACCCAGAACCTGCCCCTCCGCCTGCCCTGCTGGAAGCTGAGCCCGCAGTTTGTGGGATCGTTTAAATTCTTGAGGAGGGTTAATGAGGTAACGTACCATTTGCAACTCCCTGCTGATTCCCGCATTAACCTGACTTTTCATGTTTCTCTTCTCAGGCCAGTGGTGCCTGGTCCCCTCGCTGGACACAGTGACGCCCGGCCTCCTCCTCTGGAGATCGAGGGAGGTCCGGCGTACTCGGTCCGTGAATTCCTGGATTCGAGGCGTCGTGCGAGGCGTCTCCAGTACCTCATCGACTGGTAGGGGTACGCACCAGAGAAGCGATGCTGGGTTCCTGCGGTGGACAGCCTGGACGCTTCGCTGACCAGGGATTTTCACCATCGGCGCCCAGACCGACCCGCACTGCGTCCCTGTGGTCGTCCCCGAGGCCGGTGTCGTCCCGCTGCTGGTGCAGTGCGTCGGGGGGTACTGTCACGGATCTCCCCAGTACTGCTGCTCATTCCGTTCATCAGCTCCGGAGGTCTACGCCACCGGCCTTCTAGGCGTCACTGAACTGGATTCATTACCACCAACCCCGGACTGTCTTGTCTCATTACGCACACCTGTTCCCATTCCTCCTGATTAGTATGTGTATATATGTGCCCTCTGTTCCCCATTGTCCTTGTCGGTTATTGTTACCATGTCCGTTGGTCCTGGAGTACCTGTGCTGTTGTATCGGCTTCCATGATACGTGTATTTGTGCACTTGTTTTACGGGTCTCGTCCCGTGTATTATTTAGAAGTTTACACCTTGCTCTTTTGTTTGGGTGGAGAAAATAAAAAACCCTATTACGTATTCCTGCGCCTGTCTCCAATCACTAACATGACACAATTAAAGTTAAAACTTCAATTTCTTTCTCTGCTGTCAACCAAAAGGACCCCAAAAGGGATCATGTTTTTATGACCTTGGGTCCCAGGAAAACACAGAATTTCTCAATTTTCCCAGGCTGAAAAAGTCTAAGAACCCCTGCTGTAGAGAGCTTTCCCCATTAGCCTTAACCTACTATGCCCTATCCTAAGCGGCACTGTGCCAGGTGGAAGGAGGCCAACATGCTATTTAGCAAACTCCACTCTGTCTAATCCTGTGACAGTAGAGCTGAGGGTTTGTCTGAGGTAGCCAGAGCAAAGAGAAGGCATAGTATTAACTCTCTGTGACTGGTCAATGGGGGCCTCCTGGCCTCCTCACAAAACAGATCCTTAAGTACTCAAAGAATATTTAAACACACTCAAATATCGACAAATACATTCAGACATACTCTAAACAAAAGTCACAGAAACCCATAAAGGGGAGTAGAGTGGTGGTGGGTGTTCTACTTGGAAACAGACAGATCATGTTGTCCTCTTTTCCATCCCTCCATCGCACATTTCAATACCCTGATTGGCTACAGTAGCTTCCTTCCAACACACACCCAGACCAAACACATCAACTCCAGAATCCCATGGTACTCACCAAGCCCTTACAGTTACTGAGTGCTACTCTGGTGGAGCTGTACTGATCCTGCAGGTATCCTACATAGTGGCAGTTCTCCACCATGTCATGTCTCCACTCCAGGCCTTCTCTCCCCCAGTACTCCACTGTGAAATGTTTGGACACCAGCTGGGGGTTGAGGGTCAAGTTTAAGTGAAAGTGCTTTCCGTAAGCAGACAGTCTGTAGAAGACTCGGGTCTGGGCCGGGTCCTGTTCGACGTGGTCGGTTGACTCTGGGCCGACGGTGGTGCTGGTTGGGTCGGCGGTTCGTCTCCTGCGACCGGGCCGGTGGTGTTTCACAGTGTAGCTGAGGAAGTCCCCATTCTCGTCCACCTGCATCGGCACAGTCAGCTGGTAGTGCTGCAGGTAGGACAGGTACTCCACTTTTACAGAAAAGAACAGATGGGGAGAAATGAGCCATTGGAGGAGGGGTGTACAAGGAGGAAAGAATGAGGAAGAGAAAAATGAACACAGAATGTGAATCTGAGTAAGAACATTGATACACTACAGTAAGAAGTGACATATTTAAGACAATGGGGGTCCTCCAGCCATTACAGAATATAACAGGACTACACACTACAGATAGTAGAACTCATAGAGTGTAGAGTTCCTATGGTGGAACTCAGACAGACAGGACAGACATGACCTCACAGTGTTCCAGAGCTAGCAGGTTGTGATCTACAGTGGGTTCATCCCTCTAAAATAACAGTCAGGCCAGGGCCACCAGATGTTACAGATGTCTCACTGACTGACCACTGACCATGAGCAGCAACCAAGCATACACCTGCCTCACCGGGAGGACAAATCCGTTTCTCTCAAGGAGAGCAGTTCTAGCACCTTGGCTGCATTCAATCAAGTTAAGATGTGCAATTAAGCAATGAGCAGTCCTACCTTGTGAGTTGTGCGAAAGTCTTTGAAATTCAGAGGAAGCCATGACCACCACCAGGCCCAATATCAATATACAAGTCAGCGTCTTCCGCAAAATTTCCATCATTCAGAGAAAGGTCTGACATGGGGTTGGGGGGAGGAGGGGTGAGGGGGGTGGTGGTGCTACTGACGGGCTAGGAACACACGATCAGTCCGGCGTGCCTGGCACCATAACAAGCCCATGGTTTGGGTCCTCTGTGGGGGGGAATGTTCTCACTACTTCTTCTTCTCTTCTTGTCTCATCCAGGTCTCATCCAGAGAACGTCTCTGAGACACTCAGATTCCTCCTGAGGGCAGCAGACACTTCCAGACCTCACTGGCGTTTCCCTTGGAGCTCATGTCAGCCACTCATCATGGAAGGTGGTGATGCTAGAATCCATCGGTAGATCAGTCAGTCAGTCACTTCAAGCACGCCCACAGCAGCAGATCTATAGATCGAGATCTATATTGGAAGCTTGTCTTGACCAATCCATCTGCATACCTGTGAATACATCATAGTTCAATAAGCATACCTGCTACAAAACAACTAGTCTACAATCTTAGAAAAATCTAGAACCTAAAAGGGTTTTTCGGGTGTCCCTAGGAGAACCCTTTGATAAACCCTTTTGGGTTCCATGTAGAACCTTTTCCACAGAGGGTTATACATGGAACCCAAAAGAGTTCTACCTGGAACCAAAAAGCATTCTATTTGGAACCAAAAAGCATTCTACCTGGGGGAAAAAGGGTTCTCGAATCGGGACTGCCAAATAACCCTTTTGGAGCCCTTTTTTCTAAGAGTGTACTTACTACATAGGCTAAACTTCTAATCTGCAAATTACAATTAGCCATGGAAAAAAGATGATGCCAAACGACTGCACAGCATATTCACCAACAGTACACTCCATGACAGAAATACCCTCCTCCTGTAGCCTGCTTACCCAGCATGCCATGGTTTGTGGTTAGCAGGATAGCGTTTTTCGTCATGAATCTTGTTCTGGAGGCAGCTCTGCAAAGTGGTCGCTAGCTGGCACGGCCACAAAGTCATACAATCTGATTTTAAACCGAACCTGAACCTTAACCCTAACCACACTGCTAACCTTAACCTTAAATGAAGCACATTTTTGTGTTCATTAATATTTTAAATATAGCCCATTTTGACTTCGCAGCTGACTTAACTAACGGGAAATCGCTCAGTTCTGCCTCCAGGGCAAGACTCGAACGGGAAATCGCTCAGTTCTGCCTCCAGGGCAAGACTCGTGAAAATAAACGTCAACATGCATGTGGATAACGGTGTTTGTGACACCATACCATCTCCACAGCCTAAGGAGAAGTCAGTCTTTCAGATATTCCACAGCAAGTCACAACAACAACACGATGATCAAGTACAAAAGCAGCCTGTGCTTCGATGTCCGCCAGCCTCCTCAGTCAACACAGCACCTGTCTCTATAACAGGTTTAGGCATCTCTCTCCCACTGACTCTCTCTGCAGCCAGGAGCAAATCAAAAGATTAACGTTGCTCTCAGCAAGCCCTCTGTATGTGTGTGCGTGTGTAATAACGCAGAAATAAAAGTGTTATAATAGTGTAACAACACACACATTTATCATTGAATCTATCCATCAATGAATGAATAAATCAATCACTTGTTCTATATTTCAAACCACTTACCGGATATTCTTCAAGAAAGAGAGGGTCACTCACTCACACAGCTCATAAACGGCATGTAATACTTTTAAAACCAAGTCCAGGCGAGGTTCCAAGTTTATGTCCAAGTGAAAACGCGTAAATTCCAGTAATCACCTCTGATCTATCGGATGTGCGTAAAGACAGTATGGGTGGTTATCTATCTGTGGCTAGAATCCAGTGTTGGAAGCGGCGTGTTGCACCTTCTGTAAGCTCTATATAATGAACATCTAGCGGCACATATCCAGACGGCAGCGCTACATCTACTTGGCCACTCCGTCTGACCCAGACATTTGGCACCCAGCCCGAATACATCAGACTACACGACCGACCGACCGACTGAAATAAAAAACGTTCACTGCTCCTTTCAAGTTAATCTAGGAGGATGTGTAATTCAACTACAACTGGAATATTCTACCAACAGTTCAACACTGTTCCTATGTTAGGGATTACAAAACGAGTATGAAAACGCTGGGGATAATTATTGTTAGTTAATTATTGTTAGCTATTCTAGAAATGACAGACACTATCTCGCTCAAGTCATATGGGTTTGTTTGACGCCTTAACACACAGACAGAGACGGACCGGTCTTGCAGATGTGGACCTGTTTTAGTGAGTTACAAATGTAACAGTGCAGAGAAAGTTGGCTATGCCAAGTGCTTAGACATCAAACCAGTTTTAAGAGACACGTGATTTTTCTATAAACGCTGGAAGAAATAGTGGATCCAACTTTAACCAACATTTACTCACCAAACACTGTATGTGTGAAGAATTCCAAGTGCCTATAGGGTTGTACTTTTTCACGTTTCATCTAGTTGTAATTTAGTTAAAATCACAAAATAGGTTTTCCAAAAGATGTACGCTACAATGTGAAAGATAAATCATTGCATTTTCTGTTTAAAAAAAAAAAGATGGTTAGCCTACATATTTGAAAGAAAATGGATCTGCGGCGGCTCCGTTAAAAGCGCATGAGAGACACACAGCATTCTCTAGTTGTGTCTATGGAGTGCTGATAGACTACAAGCAGATAGTTACCGTCCTCATCTTCATTGTCAGCGGCAAAGCCCAACCGTGGAGTGTAGAGTAACGTTACAGAGTGCAGACAATAGACTTCGCCTGCGCTGAAATTCCGTAGTAGCCAGATGACTTCTCTCCTCTGTCCATCACTTTTCGGTTTATGCCATTCTCTATATCCCCATGAGAGAGAAAACAGAGGAACATAAATGTCTTAGCAGAAAAGTCTATCCCCAAGAACAACTTTTAAACTAACTCCAAAATAAGGATACCTAATTCATAGCTCAATTGTCCTCTTTAAAATAGACTTGGTGTGTTATCTGAGTTGTTATTTTGGATAACGCAGGTAGTATGCTGCACAATAATAACAAATAGTCTACATCTAGGACAGTGTATGCAACACAGCTAAATTTAGTTGAAGTAGCACCCTTTAATACAGTATACCCGGTCTGGAACCATAGCCAAGTCCTGAGCTGCTTCAAATTGGCAGCTTTTTCAGGCTGGGAGGTTCAGCTGACGTCATTGCAGATGTGCGTATTCTAACATCAGCTGTGCGCATGTTCCGATCTAATATCACGTGCGGGGGGGGGGGGGGGGGGTACAAATAGGTTGCAGGTACTTCTCTTTTCCAGAACCTGTTTTTTTGCCAACTATCACAGTAGAAAAAAGTTTGACATACTTTAAAGTGTCTATTGCAACGAAGTTATACACAGGTGTAGAAAAACATTATTTTTCTGTGGATGTTTGGTTATTAGGCGACCTAGCTAACATATAGTAGTAAAATTGGTCAACTTTAATAGTCTGCCCTAGACCTTGGCCTCTTATGGTATACCATCTATAGTGTACAATATGTACATCTCTACAGGCCTAATTTTTTGACAAAGCTAACAATATCCTGCATTTATTCTTGTTATGGAATAATAGATATGGTTTAAATAAACGTATATTGTCTACCTAGTAAAACAATTATTTGCTCCAGTGCTGTTGCTGAAATGCACCAGTGACTGAGTTGGCCTAGGGAAAAATGAGATGAGTCAAATAAGCAAAGCTGCAATTTTGCAGAATGTAGTGTGTAACCTACTTAAGGAGAATCACTCTGACGATGAACACAGAACTATTTGAAGGATTGTAGCGCCTTCTTGTGTTCAAAAACTATATAGCAACTTTGAGCCATTATCAACTGTAGTAATAAATGATAAAGAACTGTATTTTTCTTAATCTCAGAAACTCATCTTGTCCTCTTTATTTCACCTGTACTTATTGTCTTATTAATTGTGGTATTTGATGCGGGTTCTCTCATTGTGGGTTTGATTGAATTCCAGGCTAAATTGGAGTTGAAATGTAAAAAAAGACGGCATGTGCTGTCTTTGCCACCTTGGCCTGTCTGAGAGGTGGTTTGAATAAACGATTTAATAAACTGAAATGAAATAATTAATAAACCTGTTTGAAAAACTAAAATAGACTGAAACTATTATATTTGACTTCAAAACGAACTAAAATAAAATAAATCATGAATGATGTTCAGTTTAAGTTTTGGGTGGGCAAAAATCTAATTGGGTTTGACTTTTTTTTTTCTAATCAGGATTTCAAGCTTCTGAATCTGGCATGTCACATTGAGAATGGACGTGTTTGGGAGCATCATAACGACTGCAGGCGACTGCTGACTGACTGACCTACAAGTCACCTTGCATCATAAATAACAACTCATTAGTATTTGAAGATCAGTCGAAATTTACCCATGAAACATTGCGGTTTTGATCATCTTGAACATAACCATTGACTTTATCATTTAAATGTAAACTCAACAAGATAATGTTTCTACAAGCAGCAGAGTGGGGTAACATCTCACAGCAAGAACTGGTAAATCTGGTGCAGTCCATGAGGAGGAGACGCACTGCAGTACTTAATGCAACTGGTGGCCACACAAGGTATTGACTGTTACTTTTGATTTTGACCCCCCCTTTGTTCAGGGACACATTATTCAATTTCTGTTAGTCACATGTCTGTGGAACTTGTTTAGTTTATGTCTCAGTTGTTGAATCTTATGTTCATACAAATATTTACACATGTTAAGTTTGCTGAAAATAAATGCAGTTGACAGTGAGAGGACATTTTTTTTTGCTGAGTTTGTATATATACACACATTTGCTAAAATTTAAAAAATCTGTTATCACTTTGTCATTGTGGGTTATTGTGTGTAGATTGATGAGGAAAATGTGATTTAATACATTTTAGAATAAGGCTGTAATGTAACAAAATGTGGAAAAAGGGAAGGGTTCTGAATACTTTCCCGAATGCACTGTATATTTATTAATTCCATGATTGTACTTTTAGATGTGTGTATTTTTGTGAATTGTTAGATGCACTGCACTGTTAGAGCTAGGAACACAAGCATTACACGACACCCGCAATACCATCTGCTAAATATATCTATGTGACCAATAACTTTTTATTTTCCTTTTATTTCAAATAAAAATCTTAAAACGAATAGAAATAAAAACAAATATGAAAACACAAAACCATTAAGTCTTTAGTAAACATATGACATATCATTTATTTGGTTGTACTGCCTTGAGCAAGGCACTGTAAAACAACACATTTCACTGCAACTAGCTGGTGTATGTGACAATCGAACATCATATTTTACTGTATGTTGACCTTTGAAACACCATTGTTGACACAAGAGGATGGTAGCGTAGCATACACCTGTAAAACCCCTCTCAAGCAAAATGTATGCAAACAGAATCCCTTCCACCCCCTCTTTTGTTCCCTCTCTCACACACACACCTGTAATGAGAGTGTATATATATATACACTGCTCAAAAAAATAAAGGGAACACTTAAACAACACAATGTAACTCCAAGTCAATCACACTTCTGTGAAATCAAACTGTCCACTTAGGAAGCAACACTGATTGACAATACATTTCACATGCTGTTGTGCAAATGGAATAGACAAAAGGTGGAAATTATAGGCAATTAGCAAGACACCCCCAATAAAGGAGTGGTTCTGCAGGTGGTGACCACAGACCACTTCTCAGTTCCTATGCTTCCTGGCTGATGTTTTGGTCCCTTTTGAATGCTGGCGGTGCTTTCACTCTAGTGGTAGCATGAGACGGAGTCTACAACCCACACAAGTGGCTCAGGTAGTGCAGCTCATCCAGGATGGCACATCAATGCGAGCTGTGGCGAGAAGGTTTGCTGTGTCTGTCAGCGTAGTGTCCAGAGCATGGAGGTGCTACCAGGAGACAGGCCAGTACATCAGGAGACGTAATGAGGCCGTAGGAGGGCAACAACCCAGCAGCAGGACCGCTACCTCCGCCTTTGTGCAAGAAGGAGCAGGAGGAGCACTGCCAGAGCCCTGCAAAATGACCTCCAGCAGGCCACAAATGTGCATGTGTCTGCTCAAACGGTCAGAAACAGACTCCATGAGGGTGGTATGAGGGCCCGACGTCCACAGGTGGGGGTTGTGCTTACAGCCCAACACCGTGCAGGACATTTGGCATTTGCCAGAGAACACCAAGATTGGCAAATTCGCCACTGGCGCCCTGTGCTCTTCACAGATGAAAGCAGGTTCACACTGAGCACATGAGCACATGTGACAGACGTGACAGAGACTGGAGACGCCGTGGAGAACGTTCTGCTGCCTGCAACATCCTCCAGCATGACCGGTTTGGCGGTGGGTCAGTCATGGTGTGGGGTGGCATTTCTTTGTGGGGCCGCACAGCCCTCCATGTGCTCGCCAGAGGTAGCCTGACTGCCATTAGGTACCGAGATGAGATCCTCAGACCCCTTGTGAGACCATATGCTGACACATGCACATTTGTGGACTGCTGGAGGTCATTTTACAGGGCTCTGGCAGTGCTCCTCCTTGCACAAAAGCGGAGGTAGCGGTCCTGCTGCTGGGTTGTTGCCCTCCTACGGCCTCCTCC
Organism: Salvelinus namaycush; assembly: GCF_016432855.1. Taxonomy (NCBI): domain Eukaryota; kingdom Metazoa; phylum Chordata; class Actinopteri; order Salmoniformes; family Salmonidae; genus Salvelinus; species Salvelinus namaycush. The sequence goes on along the minus strand of NC_052337.1, from coordinate 39,738,318 downwards.
ACGTCTCCTGATGTACTGGCCTGTCTCCTGGTAGCGCCTCCATGCTCTGGACACTACGCTGACAGACACAGCAAACCTTCTTGCCACAGCTCGCATTGATGTGCCATCCTGGATGAGCTGCACTACCTGAGCCACTTGTGTGGGTTGTAGACTCCGTCTCCTGCTACCACTAGAGTGAAAGCACCGCCAGCATTCAAAAGTGACCAAAACATCAGCCAGGAAGCATAGGAACTGAGAAGTGGTCTGTGGTCACCACCTGCAGAACCATTCCTTTATTGGGGGTGTCTTGCTAATTGCCTATAATTTCCACCTTTTGTCTATTCCATTTGCACAACAGCATGTGAAATTTATTGTCAATCAGTGTTGCTTCCTAAGTGGACAGTTTGATTTCACAGAAGTGTGATTGACTTGGAGTTACATTGTGTTGTTTAATTAAGTGTTCCCTTTATTTTTTTGAGCAGTGTATATATGTAATTTTTTTTTTTTATTACTATGCTCATGGTAGATATGTTACCATGGTAAGTTGGATTAACCCCAGTGTTGGGGAGTCATGTAGTTCAACTAGTAACTTACCTCCATTTTCGAGTAGTGGTAGTTGAACTCAGTTCAAAGTTTGGTAGCGTTTTCAATAGTTAATTCCTTTTTTTGCCGTGTAGAGGTGTAGCTAACTACTGGAACTACATACTACTTTTTTGCTAAAGGAAAATAAAAAAAATGGTGAAGTAGGCAATCATTTTCCTATTCGGCATCAGACCTGCCTAATTCTCGCTTTTGTGTTTAATAGGCTAAATAACACATTCCATTAACATTTGACCCCAGAATGATCTGTCGTGCATTTTGTAGTCTGTGACATTTCAGATTTAGATATGAGACTTTTTCATGAAGTAGTTTGGATGTAGTGAACTACTTGTTCAAAGTATCTTTCGTTAAGTAAAATGATATATATATATATTTTTTTTTTACCAATACTACCAAATCCAAATCTTTATCACAGACACCATCACATGGGGTGCAGCAGCCATTCATGGAAAACTTTGAACTTTGGCGTTAACAGCTCATAATTGTCACTCAAAGATGAATACGGGGATTCATTATTATTGTATTATTATTATTATTATTATCAGTTTGTAAGATAAGCCCCCTTTACTTTTTGGGCCTTAAACTGGTGCTTGACCTCATGCCTATATAGGCTCTATACATGTGTATATATGTCTCAAATTGAATTTAGTTATGAGGTATAGAGCCATGGAATTAATGTACAAGAGATTTTCATCTTCATATTCACAAAGTGATTGTGGTTCACCTCCCTTATGGACAAGCCAACATAATAAAATCATTTTCATAATGTTTTCTAAACATGCAAAACTGCATGTTCATTTCCTTGTTTGTGCATCTTCGTGTAATAAAGTTTTCTATTGGTAGTTAGTCCCTACTCTTAGTGGCTGTAAAGTATATGGCCATGTCAATCACCTGTCCTGAAACAGTATATAATTATGTTCCTTTCCAGTACCCTCCCTCAGTTCTCCACCTGCCGCCACCGAGGATTCTCGCCTCTTCTTCTGTACATTACTATCATTCAGCTCAACTACATCATACCGGTGAGATTTATTTCACAATAAGTTATCACAAGACTGGAAATCCTGTTTGTAGGTGAAGTAATAACTATAGAAACTGTTTTGACAGGAATTGTTCACGAGTCAGGTTTTATCATGTTTTCATGACAAATATGCATGAATTTTCCATGGGTTTGACATTTTGCTCGGGCTACTGGTAGCTTTTCTTGCATGGTGCAGAGAACTGAGAACACGGTAATAGTACCACAATGTAGGAACCATTTAGGAACAATAAGGAACAGAACAGCTAAGAGCCATTGTTTAGGTTGTACTTAATGATGACCTGAGCCATGTTATCTTCCATAGAGAGACCATGGCTGCCGTAACTAGACAGCCAGGGAGCTACCATCCATCAGACTTCCAGAGTGGCCTCTGCGACGTCTTCAGTGACTGTGGGACATGTAAGAGGACAGAAATTCCTATTTAACTAAATGGCTGTATATCTTTTGTACCTCCAGTATTTTTTCTTCATTTCATCCATGACTGAGCGAGCAGAATGTACTTTTTTAAATTTGCTTTCTCCTTCTCTTGGACTGAGAGGTAGTAACAGTATAAGGTACTTCTACCGTACGTTCTCTCTCTCTCAGGTTGTTATGGTTGGTGGTGCTTCCCTTGTCTGGGCTGTTCTATCGCCAGTGATATGGATGAGTGTTGTCTGTGTGGGCCAACCATGGCCATGCGCACCATGTACCGTACCAGATACAACATTAAGGTGAGTTCCTTTCATATACTGCAGCAATATAGTTATATGAGGCTCTATAACTGTTACTCGGTCACATGAAACATTCTAACCAGAGGGACAGGCTCAGATGTATGAGGCTCTCCTTGCCTCTCTTCTGCACTAACTGTCTTGTTCGGTTTGGTGTCCAGGGCTCCTTGTTTGGGGACTTCTGTTCCATCTTGTGGTGTAGGGTCTGCTCTACCTGTCAGCTGAAGAGAGACATAGATCTAAGGAAGGAGCAGGGGATCTTCTGAGCTCAGGTACAAGCATGAGTCTGTCCACGTTTCACAGCACAGCTATTTATTTTCCAATAGGAATGATCTCACCCACCCACCCACACACCTGAGTGTGTCTATTAAACCTTTGAGCTACAGCCAAATAGCCTATTACAAGGTCCCTTGCACACATCAGCGGGTACTGAAAGAGCTGCTCAAATAAGAGACTGGTGTAAATGATGCCTTGCCTTGAATTTATGGTAGTGCTGTCGAAACTGTAGTGAGGTCATAAATGATCATGTAGCCTTGGACCTACTGGCCCCTTCAACCTTATGTAAGTGTAACACATTGAATCATTTGTGTTCTTTGTGGCAGGTAAAGCGTTTTAAAGACAAGATGTACTAGCGTTTACTGGTATTCATGTCTCTTTTCCTCTAGATGGCGCCAGATACCTGAAGAAAAAGATTTGAGCTCCACTTCCAGTCTTCTGAATTAGCTTTTGCTTTTGAGACAAGAAACAGAAAGCAATAAATGTCCGGTATTCTTTTTACCAAACATAATTTGTCATATAAATGCTATTAAAACACTCCAATGCTACAATAGTAGGACATGTATTGTGGCTTGATTACTCAGAAATTCCTAGAAATTGCACATCATCATTGAAATATATATATTCTCTCTTATTTAAAAAACAAAAATGTTTCTCCCCTTTACTGCTGGTATGGACCACTTCTATGTTACATTATAATGAATCAAATTTAAATTATTGTACACAAAATAAGTAAAAGATAATCTGAGCAGCGATATAACTCAAGTCAGTTAATCATTTCTGACACACAGGGTGAAGCACTGTACACATGTATTGGTTAACCTGGTCATTAAACTTTAGGCCTACTAGTTACCCATGTTTTGCAATAGAGATAAAGGCAGTGACAAACCACAAGTCCATTGGAGATTATGGCAGATAGATTAATCATGTAATTGTCAAACGGAGCCCTGCCATACAGGTGTGTTTGAAGTGTTCCCCTCTGTTGTGTGTGATATGCTCATTTATGATACCTGATAAATACACAACCGCTTGGATATCTGTGGTGATACTGTTTGAGATTTTTTTAAGACTAGAGAAAAAAAATGTGTGTCACTGTCAATAGAGCAGAAGGGGGACTTTGGCCAGAAATGAGGTCAGGTCATTGATGAACTGGTTTCCCAAACACTGATAAGAGTATATAGACATTTATTACCAAGAGAATCACTCACCATTACGAGGAGAAATACTCACGATCACCAGGAGAATCACTCACCATTACGAGGAGAAATACTCACGATCACCAGGAGAATCACTCACCATTACCAGGAGAATCACTCACCATTACCAGGAGAATCACTCACCATTACCAGGAGAATCACTCACCATTACCAGGAGAATCACTCACCATTACCAGGAGAAATACTCACCATTACCAGGAGAAATACTCACCATTACCAGGAGAATCACTCACCATTACCAGGAGAATCACTCACCATTACCAGGAGAAATACTCACCATTACCAGGAGAATCATTCACCATTACCAGGAGAAATACTCACCATTACCAGGAGAAATACTCACCATTACCAGGAGAATCACTCACCATTACCAGGAGAATCACTCACCATTACCAGGAGAATCACTCACCATTACCAGAATTACTACTTACCCCTACCAGGAGAATTACTCACCATAGCTGACTACTGCAGTTGTCAATATGCCTGGTAAAACCTACTTTTCTCCTTCTTCTCATCTTATCCTGCCTCTCAAGTAAGCATACCTCTTTCCCATTGAAATGTAAATGTTGTGTCACTTTATCAACGCCAATGTTTTGTCCATCAGATGTGCAGGGGGGCAAACTCTAAGAAGGTAATGTATCCAATTATAGTTATTTTGATACAAAGAGATGAATAAACTACTTTTTCTTATGCAACTAAACATATTGGCCAATTTAAACAAATTAAAACAAATTAAAACTCGGGGAGGAAAGACTCACAACATGCAACTCCTCATCATGTGCTACAACTACCAGCTGCCTGGCTGTCCCTTCAACTTTGAGCCTGTGTGTGGATCCAACGGAGTCACTTACGCCAATTAGTTGTTATACAGTGAAACAGGCTGTTTGGATCTGGATTATAGGGGGACTGTGCGTAGGAAATGCATGGCTAAATCTGGTTATGTAAAGCATTGTTATTAATTACTACTGCAATTAATCATCCATAAACTATTTGAGTTTCTGTATCACGTTGTAGTCCAATCAAACTGGTACAATGTCCTTCTTACTGACAGGGTGTAAGTAAATTGTGATTAAAATGTTCTCTTTCAGAGAAACCAGGAGGAAGATACTAAGTGTCAAATGTGGACCTTGCTGAAGAAGTCGGAATTTGCAACTTCAACAGTATAAAACATAGCTGGAACACAAATTGTGATGAAAAAGAGCAGATTATGCAGAATAAATATAAAATTTTTAAAACACAAACTTATTTTTCAACCTTTATTAATCTCTTTGTTGATGTTGCACTCCAGATCTGACAAAATGCCTCCAAACAGAATGTAACAAGATCCTTGCACAAGAACACAGCAACAAATAAAGAGTGTCAGTAGGAATTGCCCGTGTGTCTTTCACATTTCAACCTTAAAATAACAAACACCTTCACTGTGGGACACCAGTGTCTGAGTCAAAGTATACACGAGATGGCAACAACTGGTAACTTGATGAGACAATGGATTCAAGCATCCATTAATTAGTCCTATAAAGATGAATGGTAACCTCCAAGCATAATAAACAGTAGAGAAACATGCTGGAGAACCACCAGATTGGAACTTGTCTCGAGGGAGAGAGCGAGAGAGAGAGATGGGACACTCGGCGAAGCTCTATCAGCCCATGCCAAAAAAACATCTGGATCTGGCTTCAACTGAACAATTTGGAGTTTGCAGTCCACAGTACAGTACGGCGATGTACGATCTTGCATACCTTTGCCCAGCCACCCAGCCAAAACCTCTAGGGGAAACAATTGGGGGCTTAGTCCAAAATGGCACCCTCCATAGGGAATAGGGAGATGGGGTGCCCCGGTGTGGGTGATGTGTTCCATGCCAGGGGGTGTCAGTCAGTCTACTGGGCCATCTGAGCCTCTATGGCCTGGGCTGTCCACTCAGGAGCAGCCGCAGTGATCTTCTCCAGCAGGTTGTTCACCTGGAAACACAGAGACTGGATCTGCTTGTCCCAGGTGGGCAGGGGCTCCCGTGCTGAAAGACAGAGATAGAGAGGGGGAGGGAAAGAGCGAGAGAGAGTTAAGTATCTTCTTTAAAAAGGAATAATGCTGGGAAAAAATCTGCCACTGAAAAAGATTAAGTCCTTCCAAAAAGCAAGCCTTGGATTATAGTCGCTCCAAATAGGAGCCACGGGAACCAGGTCCTAACCTAGAGAGGGAGGCATCTCATCCTCCTAGAGCCGACTAGGCAGCGGGCATAGCCGGAGACTTCTTTCAATAGAGGAGTCTGGGCACAGATAACTACTCACTCTCAAAGTGGACGATTCCATCGATCTGGTCGATGAAGCCGTTCATGCGTCCCTCAGTGATCATCTGGGAGGCGATCTTCTCAGCCTGGGGGACAGGGACAGAGACACAGAGGGACAGCTCACTGGCATCTCCATGCACACTCACACTACACTACTGCACAGGAACACGTCAACAGCAAGTTAATACAAAGGCCCCGGTCCAGAAACAAACCCTAGCCCCTTGCCTCTGCCTTGGTGGACTGCTAGCCATATTGCTTAGCGTAGAATCCTCCCAGATCCCCATGAAGTGGCTAGGGGGTAGGGGTTGTTTTTGGACTGGTCCAGTGAAAGATGATCAAATTCATTCCAGGCCAATAGGAGTATGAAGTGGTGTTAGTCTGTGTACATAACTACTGTAATAATTAACCACAACACAGCCAATGGGTATGGCAGCTGTAACGGTACACATTACCTACAAATTACAATGTTTTTCGGTCTCACCCAGCCCAATGGAGAAATGTAGTGTAGAGTCTCACTCCCGTTATAATTCACTAACTCCATCCCACTGTTCTAATTCATATCTACACTATAAGTCCACTGTAGCAAGACATGCAGTTTATGTTCTTTCAACGATATACATACATACATACATACACACATACATACTGTGAGATATATATATACACACATACATACTGTGAGATATATATATATATATATATATACAGTATATGACAGATTTACTCCTTTTCTGAATGTGGTAGCCTAGTCCATTTACACGTAAACCACTGAGTAGTTCACACAACTCTACAATCCTTTCAATTCAGCAGTTGAAAAAGGGGAAGAATGGGGACAGAAACAGTTCTAGCAACACATACTGTGGGATATAAGATATGCCTGTAATGGACGACTGGGTAATAACAAGAACCCAAATATACAATAGAGAGGGGAACTCAGATTGCACTGTTCCATGTTGACAGAAATACTTAGTTCAGGCAAGCTCAGACCTTTCTAATGCCTGTATCATTAAACCTAAACAAACAATCTCCACTGCTTTCCTGTCATTCCAACATAGGTCATATATTTGTACAGTATAACATCTTTCTTTTTTTTCCTTTAATAACCTTAATTTACTACTTACCACAGAGACAATAAATGACAGATGTCTTAGGTGCCCCTAAATCAACTTGATCATTAATCACGTCTACATTTTCACACGGTTATGAGTACTGCGTCCCCAATCCCACTACCTGAAGAAGCCTACTTTGCAAAATATGACACAATATGACTCTTTAGAATGACAAAAACACCTTTTACGTTCACAAAAACAGAGATGAATAAACAGAGACCACCGGTATTATAAGGGGAGTGCACATTCAGTTCTGATTCTTTCACGTCTTCAAGCGAGACATTTTGAGAAAGAGAAGAAAGATAGAAAGACGAGAGAGAGACAGACAGAGACAGACAGAGAGAGACAGAGAGAGACAGAGAGAGAGACAGACAGAGAGACAGACAGAGAGAGACAGACAGAGAGAGACAGAGCCAAACAAGGCTTTTATTTCAATGAATTTTAGTTCTGTATTTTGGGTTTCACACCTCATTCATTAGTAAAGTAGTGATTATGTTCCCTACCAGATTGCATCTGTAACCAGGGACCTCACCATCGGGACAATCGTCCTGCACAACAACATATATATTCAAAATGCAAGCCTTCTACGTAATGCTGCTGCTTTTAAAACTGACACTTCAACTTTCATATTAACATACCTCAAAATATTATTCCATTTATAGTTTGGGATAAATACTGTATGTCTGTGTTAGGGTGGTTTGAGGGAAATCCTAAAAATAATTGGGGTTATTTTCCCCCCAACTTCAACCTGTCATACTAAAAGGTTCTGGTTATGCCCTCAAAACACTACTTTAATCATAAATCACATTCCCAATTCTTTCAATGAAAAGTAATTGTTTTCCATCAGATACTAAATGTCTTGAGGAATAAGATTCCTACACAAACTGTCACCCATGATCACATATTAAAGAACAGTTTAAAAATGGGCCTGATTTTCACCATTTACAAATATAGTAATTAACAGAACACATTACAAAAACCCTATACCTATCCCCCCCCGCCCCACCCCACCCAAAAGCAACACTTACGCCTGTTGGGGTCTTGTATGTTGAAATCCATCTTACCTTAGCGGGAGGGATCTCCAGAAGCGCCCCTAGCTCTTCAAACGTGATGTTGTTGTAAAGTTTACTAGCAGACAGCAGGTTGTGTTCAATAACAGCTCTGTCCAATATGCTGGAGCCTACAAACAGAAACCCACAGTAATGCAGCTGATCATATTTTCCTTATTACACTAATCAGTCGAATAACTTAAGGACCGCGGAGAGAGGGCGAGGCAGAGACTGACCGTCTGCCATGGTGGCCTTCTGGTGGGGCATGAGCATGGCCGCAAACTCCTGCAGCTGGTTCCCCCTGATGATCCGGTCCAGGTACATCTTCTCTAGGATGCCGTAGGCCGCCAGCTGCTGACAGCGCTCGTCTTTAAACAGGGTGGCTAACATACGGGAGCGCTGCTGGCCTGGAGAGAGAGAGGAGAGAAGTATCAAGTTACTACTTGCTGCGCCAATAAAAGGCCAAGACAAAATCCGGAGTCCCAAAAAACAAAAACAACGACGTAGCAATGGTACAGTCAGAACTGCTTTAACGGCACGCCTTCTTATGATGCTGTGACTGACAGCACACCAAACAGTGTAAAAACAGTGGCAGGTACCCGCTGATGCCAGGATGGTGCAGTGGAGAGCATGCTTCAGGGCCTCCAGACGCTCGGTCTCGTGGACGATGGACTTGTAGGAGAGCTCGTTATACCGCTGCGCCGCCTCGATAAACTTCCTCCTGTAGTCCAACACTCTGGCGTAGCACACTTTGTAGTGGACCTGTAGCTGTTCGTTGGTGGACTCGTTCTGGAGCAAAGAGGCTCTGTTGATGTAGGCCTCGGCCTGGACAGGGTCATCATCCTCCAGGTACAGACGGGCGATCTTCAGGTACGTGTCCAACTTATAGTCTACGTTGTACTGCCTGGACAAGAGGGCATGAAGGTTGGTTACTTGAATCATACGTGTTAGTGCTGAGCTAGAACCAAATTGGACACTCCCGGCGGGTCCCCCAGCAATAGATCTGGAAACACTGGACTAAAGTGACTTACTTCTGTCCTGTCTCCAGAGGAATGCCCACTAGAACCTGAGCAGCGTTTCTCCAGTCCTCCTCCTTCTCATAGATGGTGGCTAAGTGCTGTCTGATGGAGGCCACCTGTGGGTAGACATGGGATTTAGACATAGGGTAGACATTTGTATTATTTATTTCCAACCAGTGTCTAGTCTAGATCTGGGAAACCAGGTGTGTGCACTGTGCACTCTGTGAGCAATCAAGTGCCAGACAAAAGAGAAAACCAGCAGATACTCAGGCCCAATGAGTAAAGTATTACAGTACTCACCTGTTCTTCAAAAGAGATGACCCTGGGCTGTATCTTCTCTAGTGTGAAGTGGTAGACTGCCTTGGCTGTGCTGTCAGGAAGACTGGGGATATTTGTGCAGAAGTCTGTCAGCAGCTGTCTAGAGATTACTAAGCTGACGTTCTCATTGACCACTGCAGGACAGGAGAGGATTACAGTTAGAAAGGATATACAGTCATGTGATTTATGAGCTATGATTGTACAAAGGAAAAGGGGGAATTTATGTAACAACGGTGTGCAGCAGGATGTATTCTATCCTTTACTTTGTACAGGATACTCACTTGCTTCAACGAATGCTTTTAATGATTCCAATTGTTCTGCATCTGTGAATTGGATGGCCTTCTCCAGAATCTGTCGATATCTACAATTGATAAAAGGGTTGGATTAGATAACCATCTTAAGTTATAAATTATATTCATGACTTGAGAATTGAACATTATTTTCACAAATGCACTTCCGGAAATGACAAAACGGAAATGGAATAGCAAGCCTATAATCACTAAATAAAAAACAATACACACATTGAAATAACAAGCAAAATACAGTTAAGTGGCTTAACTAATGTTACATTATTTGGTCTGTAGTCGCCATGGCGCCCCAGTAGCAGCCTAAGCAGAGAGCTCCTGTAAATATATAGATATTTAATCAAGTTTATATTGAATCAAATTTAAGTGTTTTTAATTGTGTGTTATTTTAAAATCAGCTATTTTGATAACATTGAGTTTTATTGCACATTTCTGGTGGTTTTGACCCACAAATCTGCAGATGGGCTAGCAGGTCAACTCTTCTTGGCCTGGCTAGCTAGCAGGCTGGCTAATTGTTTTTGTTCGAATGATGCATCTGGACACTGTACCAGCTTTTTAAGTTTAACCTGGCTGCTGATCTTTTGAAAACATAAATAAAAGAGTCACCTGAAGATTGAAAGGAATAGGAGGTGCAGTAAAGGAATGGGAGGTGCAGTAAAGGAATGCCATACTGAGGCTGAGGGCTTGTAATGAGGATGACTGGCTAGTGCTCTGAATTGTGTGTGGTGAGATTTCTGGTGCCAAAGAGCTGCTGAGGGCCTCTGAGGCATCACCCCAAGTGGATGCCATATGTACATTATGAAGGAGAAGTCCAGTAGCTACACGACAGGCTGGTTCCCAGAGTAGCCCTCTACATGATCGTCACCAGACTCTTTATCACCAATCTCCCTGACCACCTTCCTCTGATCAAGCCATGAACTGTCCCTCTCCATCTTTGGAGGATGCATGCACTTAAAGATTTGGACTCTATTGGTTGACCTAACTATACTGTACTGTAGCTAGACTACTCATGAAAACCTATTACTTGTTTGTTTTTTTTGCTTTTCTAGCGATTTGAGATTGTTATGAAAAGCGCTATAGAAATGTAATAAATTATTATTAAAGGCTAGCTAGCTGATGTTAATTTACTGTCTGTAGCTAGCTGATCGACTAGCAGTGCACACTGTTGATAACAAGACCTTTGGCAAGACTTTTAACCACCGATACTGTCTCGCTAGCTAGCTACAAACCGGTTGAAGGTATACAACAGAGACGGAAAAGAAAGCGAGACATCCCACTCCCTCGTTGTTTCTTGTACATATAGCATACAGTCAGCTACAGACCAGACCCAGCTGCCAATGCATTGGTGCCTATGGAAGAACCACCGTTAAACAGACCGGAACTGACCATTTAAAAAAAATGGTAAATGGCCTGAGTGGGACATCTTAATTTATCCACCATCTTTGGGTATAGCTGTACCGGTAGCTACAGTTTTATGCTAATTTGAGAACTAGCATAGCATCGGCGGCCTGCTCATTGACGCATTTATAATTCACTCTAAACGTGACACTCAGGTTGAAAGTAATGTATATCTCCATTCACATATATTTTCTATTTTTTTTGCTCAATACATACTTTCCAGCGAGATCTTTGTGGGATCCGCTTGAATTCATAAGCTGTGCAAGCTCCTGTCTCACTCCGGCTGCCATTTCTCCGACGAAGTGTCAACAACGAGAATTCTCAGCTGACAAGAGTATGCCCACTTTACCGCCAGGAAGGTCCTTCAAGACTGGCAACCGATTTGTACAGCTCTAGTTTTGGCCTCTAATCTGGTATTAGTTTGCTCTTTAGACTTTACTGATAATATGATACATTTTATTATCTGTATGGAACAGTTACAATTCTAACAAAAGTTTTACTAGCCATATAAATCATTATTTTTCACGTCTGTTTTCCAAATAAATATTATTGATATTGTAACGACCCAATATTATGGTGGTGAGACAAAATGCACGTCTATACTGGAACTGAATTAACCTAATGAAAATGATATTGTATGATCAGTAGAGTTTAATAATATATACTATCAATAAGTTGTTCTTCGTGGATATTAGTTAGCATCAGCACCAATTCCAACACATCCAAAGTGGAGCCAAAATTAAATATTCTTAATATCGGTATGTTGATATTTGTAGCCACTGTAAAAAAGCATGTTCCAATTCTATCTCTACCCCTTCGCTGGCCCTAACCCTTCAATGTTCGCAGATCTGTACGGTGGAATGGAAGCATATGGTGAAAGCTTTGCCACTACACTGCTATACACAGCATTTAGTGGTCTAGGCTACATACATTGAAGTTTTAAGTTACATCCATTTTAATATTTTACTTTGGCCAGATGGCAGCATTTCTCCTCTTACCACCACGGTTGCTGAAATGGAAGCCATGTTAACAGGTGTGATTCAAAAATATATTGGTCAACCTTGACACAACACCTTTAGATAGATGTAGCCCATACAAGCTACCTGAACAACTACATTTTAAAACATTTATTTTATTTAACTAGGCAAGTCAGTTAAGAACAAATTCTTATTTACAATGACGGCCTACCCCGGCCAAACCCCGATGCTGGGACAATTGTGTGCCACCCTATGGTGACAGACAACACAATTAGACCCAACCAAATCATGAGAAAACAAAAAGATAATTACTTGACACATTGGAAAGAATTAACAAAAAACAGAGCAAACTAGAATGCTATTTGGCCCTAAACAGAGTGTACACAGTGGCAAAATACCTGACCACTGTGACTGACCCAAAATTAAGGAAAGCTTTGACTATGTACAGACTCAGTGACCATAGCCTTGCTATTGAGATAGGCAGACCTGGCTCTCAAGAGAAGACAGGCTGTGCACACTGCCCACAGAATGAGGTGGAAACTGAGCTGCACTTCCTAACCTCCTGCCAAATGTATGACCATATTAGAGACACATATTTCCCTCAGATTACACAGATCCACAAAGAATTTGAAAACAAACCTGATTTTGATCAACTCCCATATCTACTGGGTGAAATACCACAGTGTGCCATCACAGCAGCAATATTTGTGACCTGTTGCCACAAGAAATAGGCAACCAGTGAAGAACAAACACCATTGTAAATACAACCCATATTTATATTTATTAACCATATGCACATCATTACAACATTACAACACATAATATGACATTTTTAATGTCTTTATTCTTTTGGAACTTCTGTGAGTGTAATGTTTACTGTTCATTTTTATTGTTTATTCAACTTTTGCATATTATCTACTTCACTTGCTTTGGCAATGTTAACATATGTTTCCCATACCAATTAAGCCCCTTGAAATGGCAGACATGAGAAAAATAAATATTATTTTTCGATGAGGTTTAACAGAGGTTGGTATCCAATAAATGTTGCATTACCGCCACCTACTAGACTGGAGTACAACTCCCTTATACTGTGTTTGAAAAATATACACTGCTCAAAAAAATAAAGGGAACACTTAAACAACACAATGTAACTCCAAGTCAATCACACTTCTGTGAAATCAAACTGTCCACTTAGGAAGCAACACTGATTGACAATAAATGTCACATGCTGTTGTGCAAATGGAATAGACAAAAGGTGGAAATTATAGGCAATTAGCAAGACACCCCCAATAAAGGAGTGGTTCTGCAGGTGGTGACCACAGACCACTTCTCAGTTCCTATGCTTCCTGGCTGATGTTTTGGTCACTTTTGAATGCTGGCGGTGCTTTCACTCTAGTGGTAGCATGAGACGGAGTCTACAACCCACACAAGTGGCTCAGGTAGTGCAGCTCATCCAGGATGGCACATCAATGCGAGCTGTGGCAAGAAGGTTTGCTGTGTCTGTCAGCGTAGTGTCCAGAGCATGCAGGCGCTACCAGGAGACAGGCCAGTACATCAGGAGACGTGGAGGAGGCCGTAGGAGGGCAACAACCCAGCAGCAGGACCGCTACCTCCGCCTTTGTGCAAGGAGGAGCACTGCCAGAGCCCTGCAAAATGACCTCCAGCAGGCCACAAATGTGCATGTGCCAGCATATGGTCTCACAAGGGGTCTGAGGATCTCATCTCGGTACCTAATGGCAGTCAGGCTACCTCTGGCGAGCACATGGAGGGCTGTGCGGCCCCACAAAGAAATGCCACCCCACACCATGACTGACCCACCGCCAAACCGGTCATGCTGGAGGATGTTGCAGGCAGCAGAACGTTCTCCACGGTGTCTCCAGACTCTGTCACATCTGTCACATGTGCTCATGTGCTCAGTGTGAACCTGCTTTCATCTGTGAAGAGCACAGGGCGCCAGTGGCGAATTTGCCAATCTTGGTGTTCTCTGGCAAATGCCAAACGTCCTGCACGGTGTTGGGCTGTAAGCACAACCCCCACCTGTGGACGTCGGGCCCTCATACCACCCTCATGGAGTCTGTTTCTGACCGTTTGAGCAGACACATGCACATTTGGAGGTCATTTTGCAGGGCTCTGGCAGTGCTCCTCCTTGCACAAAGGCGGAGGTAGCGGTCCTGCTGCTGGGTTGTTGCCCTCCTACGGCCTCCTCCACGTCTCCTGATGTACTGGCCTGTCTCCTGGTAGCGCCTGCATGCTCTGGACACTACGCTGACAGACACAGCAAACCTTCTTGCCACAGCTCGCATTGATGTGCCATCCTGGATGAGCTGCACTACCTGAGCCACTTGTGTGGGTTGTAGACTCCGTCTCATGCTACCACTAGAGTGAAAGCACCGCCAGCATTCAAAAGTGACCAAAACATCAGCCAGGGAGCATAGGAACTGAGAAGTGGTCTGTGGTCACCACCTGCAGAACCACTCCTTTATTGGGGGTGTCTTGCTAATTGCCTATAATTTCCACCTTTTGTCTATTCCATTTGCACAACAGCATGTGAAATTTATTGTCAATCAGTGTTGCTTCCTAAGTGGACAGTTTGATTTCACAGAAGTGTGATTGACTTGGAGTTACATTGTGTTGTTTAAGTGTTCCCTTTATTTTTTTGAGCAGTGTATATATAGAGTACCAGTCAAAAGTTTGGATACACCTATTCATTCAAGCGTTTTTATTTATTTTTACTATATTCTACATTGTAGAATAATAGTGAAGACATCAAAACTATGAAATAACACATATGGAATCATGTAGTAACCAAATAAGTTTTCAACAAATCAAAATCTATTTTATATTTGAGATTCTTCAAAGTAGCCACCCTTTGCCTTGATTACAGCTTTGCACACTATCTACTGTATACCACCCCTACCTTGTCACAACACAACTGATTGGCTAAAACGAATTAAGAAGGAAAGAAATTCCACAAATTAACTTTTTTACAAGGCACACCTGTTAATTGAAATACATTCCAGGTGACTACCTCATGAAGCTGGTTGAGAGAATGCCAAGAGTTTGCAAAGCTGTCATCAAGGCAAAGGATGGCTACTTTGAAGAATCTCAAATATAAAATATATTTAGATTTGTTTAAGACTTTTTTGGTGTTATTTCATAGTTTTGATGTCTTCACTAGTATTCTACAATGTAGAAAATGGTCAAAATAAAGAAAAACCATGGAATGAGTAGGTGTGTCCAAACTTTTGACTGGTACTGTATATAAAACAAAAACAATCAACAAATACCCTACCATCTAACCCTACACTCATTAAAAACCCACCACCCAACTCCACTATTTAAATCTATTTAGTCCTACCTCAGGCCAACAAGCCTGAAAGGACAGGACACCACCACTCAACACAACCTGTAACACAACCTGACGTCAAATCTCATTCACTCAAATACTTCTCTGCAGCTGCCACCACAACTTCAATTTTCTGTGACTTACGTTCCATCCCTGCAGGACAGTTGATAACCATTGCTATAAACGCAAAAAATTCAGTCTTACTGAAGCATATATCACTTGTTGGCCTATCCCTCTGTACTGGTACATATCTACCACTCATACCACTCCTCTCAGGATCCCTCCACCTTGATCCATCTTCTACTTTCTTCACTGCCTCAGCATACGACTTCTGCACTACTCTATCCCTGGAAACCTGAACCTGCCTCTCTCGCACCAGACATTTCTGATCCCCAGCCCCATGGTACCCCTACAATTAACACATACCGCTTCTTTCCCCAATACTACACATTCCTTTGTGTTATATCCTTCTGCACACTTCTCACACCTAAGAACCTCCCTCCTACACACTGCTGCCACATGACCATAAGCTTGACACCTGTAACAATGGAATGTATTCGGCACAAAAGCTCGTACGGGATAACTTATGTAACATCACTTTGTCGGGCAAAGACCCAACATCAAAACTCAAATTAACAAAAACTCTTCTGTTTCACCACTCACGCCCCCCTGTCTGCATCACCCCAAATGACGAGCATCACAAACACTGGGAATCTTCCCCTTCAGATGGTCAACTTTCACATTTACCGCACCCCCAGAAATTACTCCTTTCAATGGCGCCCAATTCACATCTCTTGTCCCCATTCGTTTGATGCGGAGTGCCTGCTCCCTCTAACCAGCAGAATCACAAACAATTATCAGAAGACCACTTCTGGTTACCTTCACCGATTCCACAGCACCCATCTCTGTTTTTACCTACCCTGAAACCACAAATGGATCAGCCAGAAGGCAAGGGTCCAAATGTCGCTCCTACTGTCACAGACTTATCTTTATCCTGACCATCCGTGTAAGCTGAGAACTACACAACACCTACCACCTCCTGTCTTCGATCCGGCGTACAGCTCACTCTGCTTACACTTTCTACCATTCTTCTTTAACAAACCATCTCCCTTTTTGTCAGCCATTCTTAACCGATTCAAGCTCACCCTCTTCCTCCCTCTCTCTCTTCAACCTCCTCTGCCTCTGTTTTTCCCTCCATTCCTCCTCTGTATTCCATGTATACGGCTCCTTATGATAACATTGGACTTCCCCTAACATGCATCTCGTTCTTGCCCTCTCAAGGGACGTCATTCCCCTCGTTACCTGGGGAACCCACCAATAGCAAAGTTCAATCGTCTCCTGGTTTAATATTAATATTTGTTGATAAACTTTGGAGCCGGGTGTTCTCTGTGTGAAAATGTCTTGTTGCATTTCTTCAGAATACAGATTTTTTTTTAAATCACGGCTTTATTTGAACACAATACTCCATAATGACAAAGCAACAAAAATTTGTTTGAAATTTTTGCTAATTGATTAAAAATAAAACACTTAAATATCCATTTACATAAGAATTCATACCCTTTACTCAGTACTTTGTTGAAGCACCTTTGGCAGCGATTATAGCATCGAGTCTTCTTGGGTATAACACCACAAGCTTGGCACACCTTATTTGGGGAGTTTCTCCCATTCTTCTCTGCAGATCCTCTCAAGCTCTGTCATGTTGAATGGGGAGTGTTGCTGCGCAGCCATTTTCAGGTTTCTCCAGAGATGTTCGATCGGGTTCAAGTCCTGGCTCTGGCTGGGCCACTCAAGGACATTCAGAGACTTGTCCCGAAGCCACTCCTGCGTGTCGTGGCTGTGTGCTTAGGGTCGTTGTCCAGGTCTCTGGAGCAGGTTTTCATCAAGGATCTCTTAGTACTTTGCTCCGTTCCTCTTTGCCTCGATCCTGACTAGTCTCCCAGTCCCTGCTGCTGAAAAACAACAATAAAGGCCTGATTGGTGGAGTGCTGAAGAGATGGTTGTCATTCTGGAAAGTTATCCCATCTCCACAGAGGAACTCTATAGCTCTGTCAGAGTGAGCATCAGGGTCTTGGAGTCTTGGTGGTTCCAAACTTCTTCCATTTAAGAATGATGGAGGCCACTGTGTTCTTGGGGACCTTCAATGCTGCAGAAATGTTTTGGTACCCTTCCCCAGATCAGTGCCTCGACACAATCATGTCTCGGAGCTCTACGGACAGTTCCTTTGACCTCATGGCTTGGTTTTTGCTCTGACATGCACTGTCAACTGTGGGATCTTATATAGACAGGTGTGTGCCTTTCCAAATCATGTCCAATCAATTGAATTTACCACAGGTGGACTCCAATCAAGTTGTAGAAACATCTCAAGGATGATCAATAGAAACAGGATGCACCTGAGCTCGAAAGGGTCTGAATACTTATGTAAATAAGGTTATTGTCATGTTCTGACCATAGTTCTTGTGTGTTGTGCTTGTTTTAGTGTTGGTCAGGACGTGAGCTGGGTGGGCATTCTATGTAGTGTGTCTAGTTTGTCTGTTTCTATGTTTGGCCTAATATGGTTCTCAATCAGAGGCAGGTGTGTTGTGTTGTCTCTGATTGGGAATCATATTTAGGTGGCTTGTTTTGTGTTGGGGTTTGTGGGTGGTTGTTTCCTGTCTTTGTGTTTCTCTGCACCAGCTAGGACTGTATCGGTTTGCCACGTTTGTTATTTTGTTATTTGTAAGTGTTCCCGTTTTCGTCTCGTCTATTAAATCATGTTGAACACGAGCTACGCTGCGTCTTGGTCCGATCCCTGCTACACCTCCTCTTCAGACGAAGAGGAGGAAGGCTGCCTTTACAGTTATTCTGTTTTTATTTTTTAGACATTTGCAAAAATGTAAATATATAGGCTAATATTTGTAAAATACTGGCAAAATTGTTCCCAAAATATGTCAAAAACACTATTCACATAACTGTTTTAGGTCAGTATTTGCATCCATAATTTCTAAATTTTATTTTAAAACAATTAAAAATGTATCTATAATATTCCTAAAGGGATCTTTCGCAGTTTTGTAGTGATTATAATGATATACAATATTATGCCATATTGTTAAATATGAAATCTATGTCTCGAATCCTGTCAAATACACTGCATTCCAACATAACATTCTAACAAATCGCCTGATGATGAGGGCATCAACTTAAATAGCTGGTGAAGTATTAAAGCCTTAGGTTTACAGCCTTTATAGATGGTGTCTATTCACAATATTATGGAAAAATAGTATATTGTAGTACAGGGCCTACTGAAACACAGTATGTATTTGTTAGTGGCTGCTGAGGGTTGTCGAAGGCAGGCATCAGCAATAATCGAATTGCTTAAAGGCTACATTTCTTATCACCAATTGCATAATTTCAATTACATTTTTCAACCAGCCACTGAACTAATGACCAACATATTATTAGGTAACATATTTCATTAAATAACTTGTAAGGTTAGAGTGCATAATTTTAGGATGGTCAGGGACAGAAGAGTTTATAATCAGCAACGTGCCTTTATAGAGATAATTTGTATTTGCCTAAATCTTTGTGTTAACTTGCTGGGACAACTCATCAAATGACAGAACACCCCTTTCATCTTGTCACGCCCTGACCATAAAGAGCTGTTTATTCTCTATGGTGGTTGGGGCGTGACAATGACTAGGGTGGGTTATCTAGGTGATTTATGATTTATGTTGGCCTGGTATGGTTTGCAATCAGAGGCAGCTGTTTATCGTTGTCTCTGATTGGGGATCATATTTAGGCAGCCATTTCCCCATTGTGCTTTGTGGGATCTTGACTATGGATAGTTTCCTGTTAGAACTATTGTTAGCGGCACGTTTTGTTTGAGCTTAATTGTTTTTTTTTGCTGTGAGTTTCACTTAGTAATAAAAAGATGTGGAACCCAGATCATGCTGCGCTTTGGTCCACTTATTATAACGATCGTGACACATCTTAGCATGCTGAGTATTGCAATGTAAAATACTATTACAGGTGGTAACTATCAAACTGATGCTCTACCTGATTTGGATCTCTTGAACTTATTATTTCCCAGTATGACCAATTTCCATACATGTAGTTCTGCTATTTGTAACATTGTTGTTTCAATGATGAGTTAGTCTAAGTAAATCCTTGGATCTGATACCAAAGATTTACCAAATACAATGGTTTTTAAGATGAGATGAACCCAATAAATGTTCCATTGTTGTTTGATGGAGTCATTCTCAATAAGCAACTTGTCAAAACATTCCTTTATCAGCATATGAACATTTATATTGCATTTACTTCCATACCTTCAGAAAGTATTCACACCCCTTTACTTTTTTCACATTTTGTTGTGTTACAGCCTGAATTTAAAATGGATTAACTTGAGATTTCTACACACAATACCACATAATGTCAAAGTTGAATAATTGTTTTTAGAATTTTTAACAAATTAATTCAAATTGAAAAGCTGAAATGTCTTGAGTCAATAAGTATTCAACCTCTTTATGGTAAGTCTTAAGTTCAGGAGTATAAATGTGCTTAGTAAGTCAAATAATAAGTTGCATGGACTCATTCTGTGTTCAACAATAGTGGTTAACAAGATGTTTTAATGACTACCCCATCTCTGTACCCAACACATAAGGTCCCTTAACCAAGTAATGAATTTCAAGCACAGATTCAACTACATAGACCAGGGAGGCTTTCCAATGCCTTGCAAAGAAGGGCACCGATTGGTAGATTTGTAAACAAAACAGGTGTCCTTCCTAACTCAGTTGCCGGAGAGGAAGGAAACCGCAGAGGGATTTCAACATGAGGCCAATGGTGATTTTAAAACAGTTACAGAGTTTATTGGTTGTAATATAAGAAAACTGAGGATGGATCAACAACATTGTAGTTACTCCACAATACTAACCTAAATGACAGAGTGAAAAGAAAGAAGCTTGTACTGAATTTTTTATGTAACCTTTATGGTTTACATATGTTTTAATGTAACTTTTCTTTAACTAGGCAAGTCAGTTAAGAACAAATTCTTATTTGCAATGACGGCCTACCCCGGCCAAAACTTGATGACGCTGGGCCAATTGTGTGCCGCCCTACGGGACTCCCAATCACGGCTAGATGTGATACAGCATCCTGTTTGCAACAAGGCACTTAAGTAATACTGCAAAAAATGTGTCAAATAAATTAACATTTTGTCCTGAATACAAAGTGTTATTTTTGGGGCAAATCCAACAACACATCACGGAGCACCACTCTGCATGTTTTCAAGCATGGTGGTGGCTGCATCATGTTATGGGTATGCTTGTCATCGGCAAGGTAGTTTTTAAGGATAAAAATAAATCCTATAAATCACAAGGCCAGATCTACACTAGAGTTGCTAATCAAGACGATATTGACTGTTCCTGAGTGGCCTATTTACAGTTTTGACTTAAAACGGCCTAAAATCTATGGCAAGACTTGAAAATGTCTGTCTAGCAAACAACTAACTTGACAGAGCTTCATGATATCAAATTGCAATCCAATTACAATCTTGTCTCATCGCTGCAACTCCACAACTGGGTTGGGAGAGACAAAGGTTGAGTCATACATCCTCCAAAACATGACCCGCCAAACCTTGCTTCATAACGCTTAACCCAGAAGCCAACCGCACCAATGTGTCGGAGGAAACACCGTTCAACCGACGACCGAAGTCACCCTGCAGGCACCCGGCCTGCCATAAGGATTCGCTAGAGTGCGATGAGCCAAGTAAAGCCCCCCCGGCCAAACCCTCCCCTATCCCGGACGATGTTCGGCCAATTGTGCACCGCCCTATGGGACTTCCGGTCACAGCCGGTTGTAATACAGCCTGGGATCGAACCCGGGTCTGTAGTGACGCCTCAAGCACTGCCCTAGGCCAGACAGAAAAATGGCTGCCCCTACTAGAAAAGTCCCAGTAAGCAAAATGACGTTGAAAAGACGTCTAAAATATGTATTTTTCCAGATGTTTAAGTCAGTGGAGGCTCCTTGGAGGAGGAAGGGGAGGACCATCCTCCTCAGTAAATTTCAAAAAAATAAAAACAGTCAAATATATAAAAAGTTATCCTTTTTAGATAAAACTATACTAAATATATTCACGTCACCAAATAATTGATTAAAACACACTGTTTTGCAATAAAGGTCTACAGTAGCCTCAGCAGCATTCTGAGGGTAGCACCATGGTGTAGCCGGAGAAAAGCTAGCTTCCATCCTCCTCTGGATACATTGACTTCAATACAACACCAAAGAGACTCATGGTTCTCACCTCCTTCCATAAACTTGCACAGTAATTACTTCCGGAGGATGTCCTCCAACCTATCAAAGCTCATGCACTATGAAATTACATGTTGTCCAACCAATCAAAGGATCAGAGAATTAATCTAGGACTGAAAGCTTACGCTACAGCTAGCTAGCACTGCAGTGCATAAAATGTGGTGAGTAGTTGACTAAAAGAGAGAGAAAAACAACAGTTGAACAGATTTTAACAAATCAATTTCTTCAAAAATGAAGGAGAAGCAAGAGAGAGATAGAGCTTTGTAATTTTTTTCTCTTTCATGTTCACTTACTTAGCTAGCAAATCCAGCTAGCTAGTTTAGCCAACTCAAACACCTGGCTCAAACAGATGGATGCTATGTTAGCTAGCTGGCTATGACTATCCAACATAACTCTGGAACTCTTCCAAGTCAAGGGAAGCTTTTGGTTTTACAAATGTATTGCCACTGGGGACCGCCAGTGTAACTGCTAAACTGCTTACTGACTGTACACTGTAACATTACTTCATGATTGTAGTGGGTTTACTAACGTGATAGTTCTGTTAGCTATGTTGACTATTACGTTACTTTATAAAATATGGTGACAACGATGTAGGCTGTGTGCAGCGGTTATTATATGATTTGGCTTGGAAAGGTTTTTTCGCCTGGTCCCATTCAGCTGATGTATTTTGCATTGAAGTCCACAAGCGAAGGGAAAAGGTGAGAGGAGGATAGCGCATAGAGGCGAGAAGGAATACAACGTGGCTGCTATGAAAGTGAACCGTGTTTACGTGTGATCAGGGGAGTATTCATTCCGCCGATTCTGTTGAAAAACGTTTATTAAACGGAACAAAATGGGGATAAACATACCTGAATTTGTCCAATATAAATGCTTGTTTGCAACTGTTGGACTAATGACTACACCCTATATTAGCTAGATGCAGGCAGAGGGTGCACATTCAAGTATTGAATGTGTCACTGTCTGTCCAAGTGTCACTGTCTGAAAAAAATCTTGACCTGTGTGCACCTACATTATAAACTTTCATTTATAGGCTAGGTTGTAGCAACCTCATGATGGGTATAGGGAAAATTTGAGTATCATGTAGTAGCCTAAACCTATCGATGTTAAATTGAACTGGGTGAATGGAATATGAATGACAGTCATCCAATATGCTGTCATAGAAATAAGGCCATGTTCATTTAAAAAAATGTCCTCCTTCATCTTAAATGTCAGCGACCGCCACTCGTTGAAGTTAAGTTCAATTTAGGTTCTGAATGAAAGTTGAAAACATTTATTTTTCGTACCTTGAAATCAGGTTAATTTTCGGTTCTGAATGAAAGTTGAAAAGACGTAATTGTTTGGGCCAAATCAAGGCTGGTCCAAGCCAGACAAAATCGTTTTAATGTAATTTTAATCTCTTTTTTAAAACCCCGTTTTCTCCCCAATTTCGTGGTATCCAATTGGTGGTTACAGTCTTGTCTCATTGCTGCAACTCCCGTACGGACTTGGGAGAGGTGAAGGTCGAGAGCCGTGCGTCCTCCGAAACACAAACGAACCAAGCACTGCTTCTTGACATAATGCCCACTTAACCCGGAAGCCAGCCGCACCAATGTGTCAGAGGAAACACTGTGCACCTGGCGACCGTGTCAGCATGCACTGCGCCCAGCCTGCCACAGGAGTCGCTAGTGCGCGATGGGGCAAGGACATCCCTGCCAGCCAAACCCTCCCCTAACCCAGACGACGGCGGGGCAATTGTGCGCCGCACCATGGGTCTCGGATCGTTGCGGCGATGCGTCGCTCCAACAGCACCCTGGAGAGGCACGCTGGGAATAGACGTGCTAAATATTTTTGTGTCCCTGCCTTTAAATTGGGCACTGCTTATCACAGGACGTCATCAGCGCTCACCTAAAAAGCCCATATGCCACTGGTTGAAAGAAAATATTTTTGTTTTGGGTCAGAATTGTGTGAGGTTTTATGTGTTTTTGGATGTGCGCCTTCGTCAGTTTAGCTCAGAAAATCTGTCCTCGTCAATATGCCTTATGAGCGGGCCGACCCTGGGGCCATCTCTCTATCTCTGTCACAGAAACAGTGTGGTACAAAAAGCCTGGCGGACCAACAGGGAAGAGAGGTCCCAGAGCCACAGTGTCAAATATGGGGGTATAGTGAATTCAGTGTTTGAGATTTAATGATTACATAAAGACTACTATATTTACATGTTGTCACATCAGCGGTTAAATGTGACCAAATACGTAATTGTTCCTTTATATTCCAAAATATTTTATTTTTGTGCACTTTGCGGTCTTGCTGAGGGTGTGTTCGTAAATTCACTTTAGAGTGACAGAGTGCGCTCAGAGTGCAGTCTGGGCATTCATAAATGCACAGCATTGCCAAGATTGTACATTCCTAAATTCAGAGCGTTTCGCACACTGGAATCTCTGGCAGAGGAGTAGGGTTGATCCGAGTGATCCAAGCACCCAAGCTAACTGTCTAAAGTAGCTACTTCCAGACACAAATAAATGAGAGAACACCTCACTGTGGCCATTTTACCAGCCCTAGCAGAGCTGGTTAGGCTATTTTGATGTTATCCAGAGCGTTGGTGACCGTAACTGTGCTGCTGGCAACAATTTAATTTAAGCTTTTTTTGCCAACGTTTACCGACACCGGCTATATTCAACGGGTGTTCAGCGTTCATAAATGCATTTTATTCTGCGCTCTGGCACACTCAGACGAGAGTTGTCTGAAATCGGAGTAGATGGCCACATTGAATTTACGAACACACCCTATAACGTTGGTGACTGTAAATGTGCTGCTAGCAGCAATTGAATTACGTTTTTTGTCGAATTTTACTGAAACCCGTCATATTCAACCGGTATTGCGCATTCGTAAATTCATAAATTACTCTGCGCTCTGGCACACTCTGACAAGCGTGCTCAGGAATAGGAGTAGATAGCCAGAGTTAATTTACGAACGCACTCCTTTGTTGTAGCGCTATCGATGACGCGCGGTGTGGTTGTGAAGGAGGGCGTAACATTATTATGGGATGGTAGGGGTGAAATGGTGCTAGGCGCGGTATTTTAAACAATCGTCTACGTTTCTGTGGGTTTTACCGAGATGTTGCTCCGCATGTACGGAACGGCGAAGGAGTGTGTGCGTTAACACGTTTCGTGTCACCAAAGGTGTTGCACCGAGGGGAAAAACAAGCCACGTAAGAATCTATTCGCTGTGTGAAAGGGGCAAAATAATGTTAGCCAACATGCTAATGAGTTAGCTGATGGCCAGGCTTGCTAGCTAACAGCTGATTATGTCCATTTGGCCAGTTAGCAGACAGCTAGCTAGCTGCATAGGAAGATACCTTATTCTAACTAGCTAACTTAGCATAGGACTGCTGTTGTAGAAGCGATAGGAAGTTAGAAAACATGCATAGGCACATTTATAACACATTTGTTTACCATTCATTCAAATAAAGGTGACTATCAACGTTGCATAGCTGCATTTGCTGATGTTTGAGTGACGAAGTTTATTCAGACTAACTTTGTGTGATTTAATATTTAATGACATCAAATGCATTACAAATGCAGCCCGCTAGCTTGTTTCCAGCACCCTGACAAATGGAGAGTAATTTTCTGATTTCGCTCGCCCAGTTTGTTATTAGGGCTTAGCTTGCAGGGGGGTTTGCCACTACAGTTATCCTGTCTATTCAATTTTGGCTAGCCGGAAAAATACCCTCCTGGTCTGTCTACTGTCTGCTTGGTGAAATGGCTTGAAAGCAGCTGGGGCTTTGACTGTCAAATGGTCTGATGCTCGTCTCGGGCTTAGTTCCTCTAAGGTTGCTTTTCCCCCCAAGGAAAGTCATATATCCCCCTTTTATTTCAAGGTTTCTGGGGTGTTGTTCTGTGACAAATGACTGTAAAAAGGGTTCTAATGACATTGGATTATTTTACATTTTAATATTTTTTTCCAAAGCACAAAATAACAGTTCACCACAGTTGATTACCAATGGACAATAATGTAGATGTATTATTCGTGTCGTTATTCACTGTGTAGTTCTACACAGAGTACCATGTAAATATTTACAAGATCATATGGTTTGTAACGTTATGTGACAACCCGGAGTACTCTTTTAAAATTACTGTGTTGCACTACCCGGTAATAATCAATTGCAAACGGTACCACCATTACTTCATTGGTAAACAAGATCCATGGCATGGGCGTTCATCTCTATTGCTATATCTTCCTCTCATCTCTTTAGTTAACTGATGACGAGGTGAAAATGGCGGATCTTTCGAAATCCAACCCCGGCCTGAAAATAGAAACGTAGCTAGCTAGCTGGTCGTTTTCATAGTGCTGCTGCTGTCACCAATTGATGGTTTTGACAGGCTGCTTAGTTGAGAAAACAAGAATCAGGCCCCAAACATATATCTTATAGAAAATTAAGAAGATGAACATCGATACCCCGTAGTTTATCGACTTGTATAGTGTACCATCTGTCTTATTTGGAGTACGGCGGAGGTAGGACAAAGATTGTTATTCTCTTGGATGTCCGAAGCGGCCTAGCCAAGCTAGCTACGTTAGCTAGCTAACTAGCTATCCACACAATCGATGACATGTTAGTTAGCTAGCCAGCTAAATTCAAATTTATACCGTTCGAAATCAGGTGGACTATGTTGCAAAGTAAGCGTTTAATGTAGTATTGCGATCAAAGAGTTCGGGTCATAATGTCGTTACATAAACAAAATGTGGTATTGTTCTTGGTGGCTGACTACACTACCGCATTTAACTAAGCTATCCAACATTTCTAATGGTATTTAAACAGATAATTTATGATTTTATAATTCTGTAACGTCAGATACTTGATGTTCCATTGCCTGTGTGTACCAACTTTTTCACATCTTATGAAATTCACCGCTGTCTTTGAAACTATTTGGTGGATTTGCTCTTGAGTCTTGCGTTATTGATAGCAGATCTATGCATCTTAATATATTTACTGATGTTACACACTACATGTTTTGGGCTGTATATGACAGTGACATCCTTCAAATCAATAGTGATGGGTTTGCACCTTCTCGTGTCGTTGCAGTAGTGTGTGTGCAACATCCACACCGTTATATGCAAACATCAACACATGTTCATATGCAGAAATTGGAACAAGGTAATTCAGTTTTAGGCATCTCACTTTATTGAACTTTTTTTTTCTAGATCTAAAATACTTTTGCAATTGTTCTTGGTTGCCTATCAATTGCTTATTGGCACCAAGCAGGATCTAAAAACCTCTGGTTGGAAATGCATGTTTTGACTATATCCCAAAAGTTGCTGCAGCTATTTCTGTAGTTTTTTTGTGTACTGGTACTTTCCTTGATATGAAAGGAAAGTACCAGAAAAGGTGTTTGATGCTTCTAATAAATTATTTGGACTGACATTCTAATGTTCCCCGTTTTGTCTCCTGCAGCGACTGATTTGAGCTGAGTGTAAACTTGGAGACATGGACGTGGTGTCGCCAGAGCTGAACATCCTCCTCCCTGACGAGATAATGGACACCGAGGCCATCGTCATGGACGACGACCCCCCCGCAGAGTCCCCTGCAGCCTCTGGCCAATCACAGCCCAGCGACGATGCACCAATCCCCATGGAAACAGATGTTCTCGCCGTCCCAGAGATCGTTAGCCTGTGTTCGGATGCCCCTCCGACCCAGCGGACCCAGGCCCAGACCACCTCCATCACCACAGACTCCACCCTCTGTAGCACCACCTCCGACACTCAGCTCCTCCTCACCCCATCCATAGCTTCATCCTCCCCCCTTACCCTCCGACCCGCCACAGCATCCACCCTCACCTCCACCACCCTCAAAACCACTACCAGCCCGGGCGGGGTCAGTCTCACCTCGGGGGGCTTACAGAAGCTCTCATCCAACCACCAGATCATCCTCAATAAGGTGGCCTCATTCCCGGGAGCAGACACCACCAGGTCCCCAGGCACTACCACTATCACTCCAGGGGGCCAGAAGTTCATGGTGACGGCTATAGGCAAGTCAGGCCAGTCTATTGTGCTGCAGCTGCCCCACACGGGCTCCAAGCCTGGCTCAGGTCAGGGGGAAGCCAAGGCCCACCCGCAGCATTTCAAGGTGCTGACGATAGGGGGGAGGACAGACCTGAAGCCGGTCATGGTGGGGCAGGCGGTCAGTCAGGTGTCCACCCTGCAGGCCCAGCAGCTGAAGACTGTTCAGGTGAGACCTGATACATTTAATAAAATTACAAAAAAATTCTCCCTAATTTCGTGATATCCAATTGATAGTTAGTCTTGTTCCATCGCAGCAACTCCTGTACGGACTCGGGAGAGGCGACGGTTGAGAGCCGTGCGTCCTCCGAAACACGACCCTGCCAAGCCGCTCTGCTTCTTGACACAACGCTTGCTTAACCCGGAATCCAGCCGCACCAATGTGTCGGAGGAAACACCGTACACCTGACAAGTGTGCACTGCGCCCAGCCCGCCATAGGAGTCACTAGAGCGCGATGGGACAAGGACAACCCGGCCGGCCAAACCCTCCCCTAACCCGGACGACGCCTCATGGGTCTCCCGGGTCGCGGCCGGCTGTGACACAGCCTGGGATCGAACCAGGAACTGTGGTGACACAGATTGCGATGCAGTGCCTTAGACCGCTGCGCCACTCGGGAGGCCTGAGGCCTGATTTGTTTACTTGTTTGTTGACCTGTTTACTTGTTTGTTGGCTTGTTTACTTGTTTGTTGACCTGTTTACTTGTTTGTTGACCTGTTTACTTGTTTGTTGACCTGTTAGTCTGTGCTCAGCTGTGTACACATTTTGTAGTGAGGAGATGAATTTAGCCACGGGTTACCTTTTTGGAGGTTTGCTAGTGATTTGGGAAGCTTTATGTGTAGGTCTCTTCTTCGCTGTAGTTCGTACAGTGAAGGTCAATGAATGTATTTGCCAACAGATTGCAAAGAAAACGCAGGTGTCATCAGCTGGACCAATCAAGTTCATCATCACTAAAGCTGTCAACAACAAAGGTCTGACCACCCAGACATCAGTATCCAATGTCATTACAGGTAATCACCGTCACGTGTTTGTCGCATTGACCTCTTCATAGAAAGAATGCTTGGTTTGTAATGTGCCACACGCTCAGGGATAAGCTGTGTAATCATTGAACGTACAGCCTGAGTTATAACTGTGTCATAAGCGCTTTGAGCCATAGAAATGTATGTAGACTTTGATCCCTGTCCCTGGTTCTGACCTCATCGTTGTGATTTTTTGCCCTCCCCCAACCCCACCTCCCAGGTCGAGTCCTGTCCACGAGCAGCCCAGTGACCCCCCCGCGGACCATCACTCTCTCTGAGACACTCAGCTCCAGCAGCAAGATTGCCATCTCCCCCCTCAAGTCACCTAGCAAAGTCAGACATGCTGCCACTCAATCCCTCTGACCCCACTTTGAGTGAGGGAGAGAGAGACCCATTGCGGTTTTCCCCATTTTGCGTTTGGATTTCATGACTAAACCTATACTGTTTTCTTTTTGTGTAACAGTTGACAGTGGTGTCGGTGGCCTCCCAGGTACCCAACTCCCCTCAGAAGTCAGTGTCTCTGCCGCTCAACATGACCCACCTGGGACAGCAGATACTAGTACAACAGTCTACAGCCACCTCTCCAGCCAAGGTAGTCTCCAGCCATTCTACCGCATAGGTAAAACTAACCTCTCTAACAGTTTCTCTGGCCCTCTGGGACCCCAGCCTCAGGACTGCACATTTGTTTGTTCTATTCAAGCGCTGGATCACCTGATTCAACTAGCCAACTAATCACCAAAAAGTAGCCTTTCGTAACCGCTCATAGGAGCATGAGCCTAGTGTCCTGTCCATTACTCCCCCTGGACAGGACACTAGTCTATCGCAGGGCCATCTCCTTAATGCTGAGTGCCAAGCGGAGACGCATTGCTTCCTATCTTAACTTTGGTATGACTCGGGCCGGGGATCGTATTCCTAACCTTCCAATCTCACGGCGGATACTCGCTAATACGGCCTATTTATCGCCATACCTCCTTACTCCGTTTGCACACACTGTATATAGGTTTTTCTGTTGTGTTATTGACTGTACTTTTTGTTTATCCTATGTGGTAACTCTTGTGTTGTTTTTTGTCGCACTACTTTGCTTTATCTTGGCCAGGTCGCAGTTGTAAATGAGAACTTGTTCTCAACTGGCCTACCTGGTTAATTAAAGGTGAAAAAAAAAATACTCTAACCACAAGGCCGCCAAGTTAATCACCAAGCCCTTGATAATTTGAATCAGGCATGCTACTGCTGATCCTGACCATTTTTCCCTCCTCTCCTCACAGCCCATGAAGCCGGTGCAGACTGTGACGGTGGGCGGCCCCCAGTTTAAGACCATCTTCCCCCTGTCCACCTCGTCCAACGTGCAGCAGATCCAGGTGCCAGGCAGCCGCTTCCACTACGTCAGGCTGGTCACTGCCACCACGGGCAGCAGCACGGGACAGGCCGGCAGCCACTGCACCAACTCATCCATGACCGGTAGGAGACAGACTCACCATCCATAGTACTTTGTAACATCTGTTGATGTAAAATTACGATTGATTGATTGACCATCCACAGAGACTGGCAGGGGTAGTCTTTTAGGTCCAAACAGAGCCATAATATAGAGAAGCATTTACCATAGTGTGCTGGTATTTCATATGACCTCTCTTCCTTCCACAGCCAAGCCCATGGTGGTCAACACAGCCCAAGTCAGGATGTCTGTCCCCATCATCCCAGCACAGACCATGAAGCAGGTGAAACACACACACAGACACACACACACAGACACACACACACTCACACACACTCACACACACACACACACGTTACTTACAGATGGAATTGTTCCCTTACTCATTAATTCACTTGGCCACAACAGCTACAGACATGCACTCTCAATTAATATAGTGTAATTTAACCTTCATTACTCTCCCCCTCTCTCAGGTGGTGCCCAAGCCCCTGACGTCATCGGGCCAGGTGCTGACAACCCAGACCCAGCAGAGGTTGATCATGCCCGCCACGCCGCTGCCCCAGATCCAGCCCAACCTCACCAACCTACCCCCGGGCACCGTGCTGGCGCCTGGGTCTGGGAACATGGGCTATGCTGTGCTGCCCGCACATTATGTCACGCAGGTATAGGGCTGGGTTTTGTGTTGGAGGCATTTTAAATGTATGTGTGTGTCCGTGTTCTCACGTCTCTCTCGCTCCCGTTCAGCTCCAACAGTCTGCGTATGTGACTTTGGCCAGCAGCTCTGGGTTCCCCACCCCTACAGGCATCCAGACTCAGGCCAGACTGCCTCTCAATGGGTGAGCACAGCAAAGCATCACACAGGGGAAATCTCCAACTAGATATGACCTGTGTTTTGATTGGAAAGAAGTCCTTGTCAGTAAAAATGCGGTTTGCGATCAAGCACTTTGTTTTAATGTTTGAAATGCTATGTTTATTTATTTACAGAGCTCCAAAAGTGAAATGACACTGACTATGAGGCTAAAGTGTACTGTCAGCTTTAATTTGAGGGTATTTTCAAAATTACAATGCTTTGTACATAGTCCCTTCATTTTATAGGACCAAATTATTGGAACAAATTCACTTATGTGCATTAAAGTAGTACAAAGTTCAATATTTGTGATTCCATATTCATAGCACGCAATGACTACATGAAGTGGGGGACTCGACAAATTTGTTGGGTGCATTTGCTGTTTATTTTGGTTGTGTTCCAGATTTTTGATTTTTTTTGCCCAATAGAAATGAATGGTAAATAATGTATTGTGCCATTTTGCAGTCACTTTTATTGGAAATAAGAGTATAATGTTTCGAAACACTTCTACATGAATGTGGATGCTACCATGATTGCAGATAATCCTGAATGAATCGTGAATAATGATGATCATACCCCCAAGACATGCTAACCTCTCACCATTACATTAACAGGAGTTTGGCATATATTTTTTTTTTGGGGGGGGTGTATGATATTTGTGTGTAACTTTTTCGCTCTTCATTATTCAGGATTATCTGTAATCATGGTAGCATCCACATTCGTGTCGAAGTGTTTAGAAACATATTCTATTCTTACTTAGAATTTAGTCATTGTATCATTTCAAATCCGAAGTGCAGGAGTACAGAGGCAAAACAACAACAAATGTTTCACGGTCCCAATACTTGTGGAGCTCACTGTATTTCATGTTTTGTTGTCACATATGCTGGATAGGTGCAGTGAAATGTTGTTTTACAGGGTCGGCCACAGTAGTACGGCGCCCCTGGAGCAAATCGGGCTTAAGTGCCTTGCTCAAAGGCACATCGACAGGTTTTTATGACAACGTTGTTATAAAGTCAATGCGCTGACTAATCAATGCGCGTATTCCTTCTTCCCACAGTTTATCAACATCAGACGCTGCCTCCAGACCACGGAAGCCCTGCAACTGCAACAAGTCTCAGTGTCTCAAACTGTATGTACTATAACTTACCGGGAGCTCCAACCCACTCAACTGTTCATGTGTAACAGAATTCCTGCTTTAAAAAACGAAAAGTCCTGTATTTAGTGTAGACGTCATGGAGATGGGCATAACCTCAATGTGGTCTTGCTCTCTCTGCAGGTACTGTGACTGCTTTGCCAACGGGGAGTTCTGTCAGAGCTGTAACTGTACCAACTGCTTCAACAACCTGGAACACGAGACCGAGCGAGCTAAAGCCATCAAGGTGAGGAACGGGCCGCCACCACAAGACAAGTCAGATTTGACTCGACTCTGTCACCTTATTTGTCTTGGTTGTTGTGTGGAGAAAAGCTTTGCGTGGCTAATGTACTCCATGATTAGTGTTATCACTTGGTCTTGTGTTTAAAAGTAACCATCAGTTGTATCTGACTACTTGTGTAAAGAGTTGTTTTAAAAGGGTTGTATTATTTCCCCCAGGCGTGTCTGGACCGTAACCCGGAGGCATTCAAGCCGAAGATCGGTAAAGGTAAAGAGGGCGAGTCGGACCGCAGACACAGCAAAGGCTGCAACTGTAAACGCTCAGGATGCCTGAAGAACTACTGCGAGTGTTATGAGGTGGGCCTCCATCTCTCTCTCTCTCTCTCTCTCACCAACACGCCTGTCCTTCTACGGGTGGACGTTAAAGTTGTATTCTATACTGTTCTATTCCATCTTACTTTCACTTGTCCAATCTTTTGATATCACTGTAGATAAAAGGTAGGAAATAATGTGAAGACTAGTATTGTGGCGGTCATGACATTTTGTCAGCCTTTAACTGTCATGCAAATAACTGCAGGTCTCACAGTAAATTGACCGTTAATTAACATAAACGCACTTAGCATCTCCGGGCTTTCACGCATAGCCTACAAGTCACTGATGCAGACCTTTTTAGAACATATACATTTTAAGAAGTTGTAATGTTTTTTTTGGGGGGGGGGGGGTCGCATTGAAAGGCATGCGCTCTGCTCTGTTTCTTGCGCAAGCTGCACACACTTCCTCAGTCTCTCATTTACAATTTGACAAGCACTTGATAATATTCTCACCCATCAGACTATTCTTAATTGAATCTATTCTTTCTTTATTTTAGAATTGCCCACAAAAAAAAACATAATCCGTAACCTGCAAATGGAGGTTACATTTTTAATATACCAGGTGGTTGTAAAGCAGATTTATGTGCTTCATTTTAAGAATTGAGCCATAAATATAGCAGCACGAGAAAGCTGGGATGCTCTTTTAAATAGCGGCCAGTCAAAACTCTGTTTTCACACACGATTGCGCAATGGCTGCTTATAAGATCACATGTTTCATTAGGCTATGGGCTCTCCAACCCTGTTTCAGAGGTCCTGGGCAGCAGGTGATCCTATTCCGCTCAAACTCTGAATGCCAGGGCTCGCATGAAGTGTTTGGTTTGATTTTCGATGGCATTTGCATTGATGTCAGAGTAATTAGATTTTTTTTATTTAACCTTTTATTGAACTAGGCAAGTCAGTTTAAGAACAAATTCTTATTTACAATGACAGCCTACCCCGGCCAAACCTGGACGATGCTGTGCCAATTGTGCGCCGCCCTATGGGACTCCCAATCACGGCCGGATATGATACAGCCTGGATAATGGAGTGCTGAGTACGAGACCATTAGCGACTGGCCGTTAGCAAGTTTGGTAGGCTACTAATGACCATCAGCGGCATCAGTGCGCCTTGGAGTTGCCTGGTTATCGTGACTCAACGGTCACATAGAATTTGACTGCGGTCACGACTCGTGACTGGCGATAACACGGTCACTGTAACAGCCCGAGTGAAGACCTTACTTGTCGGTGTGGGCGCATGGCTTTTGTTCCAGCCAAGCAGTAAAACCAAGCCGTAACACACCTAATTCAGATTCCCCACCCCTGGTTGACCTCATGGAGACGCAGCCTTACTGTTTCTTCTTCTCTCTCTGCCAGGCCAAGATCATGTGCTCGTCTACCTGTAAGTGTGTGGGCTGTAAGAACTTTGAGGAGAGCCCTGAGAGGAAGACTCTGATGCACCTGGCCGACGCAGCTGAGGTCAGAGTTCAACAGCAGACGGCAGCCAAGACCAAGCTGTCGTCGCAGATCTCGGACCTGTTCACAAGGACCACCCCGGCCATCACCAGCGGAGGGGGGAGGTAAAGACTGACTCTGGACTCACTCTCTCCAGCCTCACCTTCCTAGATTCACCCTCTCGCTTCTCACTTGGGTTGCAAAGGAAGGGTATTTTACTGGAAACTTTCTAAGTTTACCAGTAAACTACCAGATTTTTGTTATCTTTCAAGGATTTTATGTAATCTATCGAAACATCTAGTGGCCCTTTTTGGTACTTCAGACTATCATAGTCTGTAATAGTCTCCGGCCCTCTGTGTAGTTTTATCACATGTAAAATATATGAAATAAGATAATTACGTACAGTACTAGTCAGAAGTTTGGACACATCTACTCATTCCATGTTTTTTTTCTTTGTTTTTACTATTTTCTACATTGTATAATAATAGTGAAGACATCAGAACTATGAAATAACACATGGAATCATGTAGTAACCAAAAAAGTGTTAAACAAATCAAAATATATTTTATATTTGAGATTCTTCAGATTAGCCACCTTTTGCCTTGATGACAGCTTTGCACACTATTGGCATTCTCTCAACCAGCTTCATGAGGTAGTCACCTGGAATGCATTTCAATTTAACAGGTGTGTCTTGTTAATGTTTATTTGTGGAATTTCTTTCCTCCTAAATGGCTCAAGTGCAATCAGTTGTGTTGTGACAAGTTAGGGGTGGCTACAGAAAATAGCCCTATTTGGTCAAATACGAAGTCCATATTATGGCAAGAACAGCTCAATTAAGCAAAGAGAAACAACAGTCCATCATTGCTTTAAGACATGAAGCTTAGTCAATTCGGAAAATGTCAAGAACTTTGAACGTTTCTTCAAGCGCAGTTGTAAAAACCATGAAGTGCTATGATGAAATTGGCTCTCATGAGGACCGCCACAGGAAAGGAAGACCCAGAGTTACCTCTGCTGATAAGTTCATTAAATGACCAGCCTCAGAAATTGCAGCCCAAATAAATGCTTCACAGAGTTCAAGTAACAGACACATCTCAAAATCAACTGTTCAGAGGAGACTGCGTGTATCAGGCCTTCGTGGTCGAATTGCTGCAAAGAAACCACTACTAAAGGACACCAATAAGAAGAGACTTGCTTGGGCCAAGAAACACGAGCAATGGACATTAGACCGGTGGAAATCTGTCCTTTGGTCTGATGAGTCCAAATTTGAGATTTTTGCTTCCAACCTCTGTGTCTTTGTGAGATGCCGAGTAGGTGAACGCATGATCTCCGCATGTGTGGTTCCCACTGTGAAGCATAGAGGAGGAGGTGTGACGGTGCTTTGCTGGTGACACTGTCAGTGATTTATTTAGAATTCAAGGCACACTTAACCAGCATGGCTACCACAGCGTTCAGCGATATGCCATCCCATCTGGTTTGTGCTTAGTGGGACTATCATTTGTTTTTCAACAGGACAATGACCTAAAACACACCTCTAGACTGTGTAAGGGCTATTTGACCAAGAAGGAGAGTGATGGAGTGCTGCATCAGATGACTTGGCCTCCACAATCACCCAACCTCAACCCAATTGAGATTGTTTGGGAGGAGTTGGACCACAGAGTGAAGAAAAAGCAGCCAGCAAGTGCTCAGCGTATGTGGGATCTCCTTCAAGACTGTTGGAAAAGCATTCCAGGTGAAGCTGGTTGAGAGAATTCCAAAAGTGTGCAAAGCTGTCATCAAGGCAAATGGTGGCTACTTTGAAGAATCTCAAATATGAAATATCTTTTGAAATGTTTAACACATTTTTGGTCACTCCATGATTCCATATGTGTTATTTCATAGTTTTGATGCCTTCACTATTATTCTACAATGTATAAAATAGTAAAAATAAAGAAAAACCCTTGAAAGGAGTAGGTGTGTCCAAACTTTTGACTGGTACTATATGTGTGTGTGTGTGTGTGTGAAAATAATACTATATATGAATACTTTTTGGGGTTATTCCTGTATAAATGACCAAAGTTATTGCTATAGATTTTCTTTTAATTTCCCAAATTACTGACGATTCTGGTAACTTTGGTAAATTACTGTTAGCTTTGCAACTTCTCACCCCCTCTCCTCCACCCATCCTCTCTAGATGTATTCTGTGTAGCCTCAACCCCTCTCGCCTCCCCCTCTTCAGCCTATCCTGCTTTGTACTCCCACTCTATGCTGTGTATCTTGTGGTAGAACAGTGGCTGATCTCATCCTCTCTCCACCAGGATGCCCTTTACGTTTGTGACGAAGGAGGTGGCAGAAGCCACGTGTGAGTGTCTGCTGGAGCAGGCTGAGCAGGCAGAGCTGATCCAGCAGCCCCAGGCCACCGCAGAGAGGATGATCCTGGAGGAGTTTGGACGCTGCCTCATGAGGATCATCAGCTCAGCGGGCAAGACGGACTGTCCCTCCATCAACTGCTAGGCCAGGTCCATGGGTTCGCTGTCTGTATGTCTCTCACCCAGCCCAGTGAAAACTAGTGCTGGGAGACTAGAAGGGAATAGTGGCCTCCTCTCTCCCCCAGCTTGAGAGCTAAACATTAGGACTGGTGAGTGGTAGTGGTCCTTGGTTTCTCTGCCTCCCGGGCTGGCTAGCTAGCCGCCCAGTCTCAGAGATGAGCAGTGGGTCTGGGAGATGAGGGGAGTCGGCCCTGGGCGCCGTCTCTCTCGCCCACCCTCTGGGCAAAGCATTGGGAAAGGAGTGGACTGTCTGTCTGCGCCACTTACTGCTAGCCATGCCCATGTGCTTTCTCTCCCATCCCCATAGTGCTAGCATTGGATAGGGTGGAGAGTGGTGCACAGTCCCGTCAATTGTTAGCTAGCTAGACCCAGCCACCACCAGGAGGCAAGGACAGTACTGAGCACTGCTTACCTTTTACCCACCCTCATAGATCTAGTGTTGGGAGGACATGAATTTCTCTGGAGCTGGTGCTTCTCCTTCACAGTTAGTGGGAATAGCCTTTGCATAGCCTTGGCTGAAGGAAGGGGCTGTCCCCATGCCCCCAGCCTCCGTGAAAAAGTAAGGATTGTGGGAGAGACTCGCCAGAGAAAGAGGTGCAAGGGGGAACAAACAAATGTTTTTGTGTTTTGTGAAGGGGAGTTGTTTTAGATAATAGGATTTTTAACATTTTTATCTTTTTTTATCACATTTATTTTCTCCATCTTATTATGGCTCTGTTTGCATATGTCCCTCTTTTTCACCCTCCCCCTCTGTTTTAATAATTTCTGAGGGTTCTGGATGCAGACGAGGAAAGAAGGGTCACATTCTGACTGCCTTCTACAGGTAGTAGCCCAGGTTCTAATCATGATGGCCATCTCTCTACAGTAACTACAGTAACTGGCTCTACAGTAACTAGCAAGATATGCTCATGTTACCCACTATTTATTTTCTTCAACCTCTGTTTCAGCTTGTGCTCAGAGCTTCGCAAAATATCTAGGAACAACTAACAAATTCCCACTTTGACTTTTATCACAGATTAGGATTCCATTTGCCATTTTTTAAACAACTAAATAGTATGTATTTTGGTATGGGGGGTTTGTTCAATTGGGGGGGGGGGTACTGTTTCTGACACATTCAGGTAGAGTAAGGTTTCACAATATCAAATCCAAGTTATTTGCGCTAGTAAAGTGCTTATGGTACTCTAAATTCATTGTCAGGGTATGAAAGTTGTCCACTTTATTAGGGAAATATGAATATTGGATGCTAGGTGCCCCTATTTTTTTTTTTTTACTACTTTGTGAATATCAATTTGCCTCTTTCCAAACGCATGGAGAACAGCACACACATACACGTTGGATAACCGTCAAGAACCAGCGGTAGATTGTTCGATTGGATAATTAATCTAGTCATAGTATCACTATGTCCGAAGCACTGCAACTATTTTAGCTTTGCAGAGTGCCTTTATGCTACAGTAAGCTGTTGCTTGGTAGCTTTGTGCTTTACTAAGTCATCACGGATTACCAGGCAACACATGATTTGGCCTCTTGTGTGTCGCACTGTAATGCTACTCATCAAGTGTGTGTGTTCAACAGCATTTGGGTAGTGTTTTGAATAAAGAAAGTGATGTTTTTAAGACCCTTTTGGGTCAGTTATTTCCCTACTCACAAAGCCAATCCCTTTCTATATGTGTTGAGTGTATTGGGACCGTGTGTTTTTAAAAATACTGTTATTAGTTATTGTAGCCTTATTTCCCCCCAGGATACCTTTGCCTTACGTTCTCCACTCTGCTCAGGGCATTGAAGGACTTTTACTACGTTGTCTGTCTATTGTTCTTTACTGCAATGTTATTGAAGACACACGTTTAAAAAAAAAAAAAAAAAAAGAAGAAGAAAAAACCTCCAAGCAGGCGTTTGACAAATGACCCTTGTCCAAACAGAGGACCTTTGTGTGTGTCATGTTTTTCACCATAAGAGATTGAGTAAGACCATGTTATACACCATCACACATGCTTTTCAAAGTTGTAATCATCCCTATGCACTGAAAATGTTGTTTATTGCATGGGTGACCTTGCTGGATGCTGAAGTATTACAAAATTGCTGTACAGCAGCATCAACAATTGGTCTGTGTGTTTGAATGACATGATGCATCCCAAATAGCTTTATTCATACGAGAAAATGAACATTTCTCATGCCTGTTCAGGAGGGTGCAATGTTACAGAACGTTCAGATAGAAATGGATCGTGTAGAAAAACGATACAATTGTATTTTAGGTAGAGGATTGGAATTGTATGTTCTGTTTTGCATGTCTATCTGCAACGTTTGTCTCACCTCATTGAATACACCCCTAGTATCTGTTGTCATCCCACAAAGTGGGACATTTTCAAAGGGCTTCCAATAGAGGAGCACAACCAGAACCCTGTGATGGTGCTAAACTCACTACGTCAATCTGATGGTGAAAGTTAGGGAATAATTTGTTTTAGATTGTCTTCTCACGAAGTGAGACATTTAACAGAATTAATCAATCAAGCTAAACTGCTAAATTGTGCTCTGTTGGAGAACAGAAAAGTTTCTAACAAATCTAGATATTTCAGGAGAAACTTAACCTAACCCATGAAACTTGGTAGTAATAAATGTACACTAAACAAAACAATGGACCTTAAAATGTTTGCAATAACAGGCTTTTTTTTTTACTGAGGGAGTCTGTACTGAACTGTGTAAATCTGCACCTCCATGTTTCAAAGACCATGTGCAATGGATCTGTAGTACTCCTCTGTATTCCGGTTGGTTGATTGTATATGTTACGTGACCATTACCTGTATTACTTTCTAGGTGAAATCAAGTTCTTAAAAAAAAAAAAGTTTTTTTGTTTTTGTCACCGTTCTGGTAAACATCTTTCTGTCAAGAATTATTTATCTCACGTTATCCTCATGATTATAACACAGTATCACACAGAATTAAAGTACTTTTTTATTTTCAGATTTAAAGATTTATATTCAGTAAAGCGTATGTAAGATGTTGACTGTAATGTAAGCGAAGTATGAAGCAAATTAAATTTATACATTTAAGTATGAATTTCCTTCTCAATTGGTACACTAAATTGCATTAATATTTTACAAACAAATGCATAAGCCTGTTGGATATTGTGTCAGATCTCTGATATAACACTTATTTTCTGATTTCAGATCAGTTTATTTTATTTTTTATTTTTACAGTGAAATTAGGTTGATTTGCAAGCGATTTAAACCTATACATTAACACTTCCTATACATTAACACTTTTGTAATTGTAACGCTATTATAGATGTCCATATTTGATATATTTATTTTATAAGTTGTCAGCAGACATCTTATTGAAGTCCTGCCTTTCTCTTGTATTTCCCACACTGCTTTGCGGTGTACATAAAAGGCGTGCGCAAATTACCACCACGAGGTCTGGTCATTTCATTTTGGTTAATAGTACAGCGAAAATCTAGCAAGTCGTGACATCGATGCAAAAAAAAATGATTATATTGAAGAATGTTTTGATAAAGAAACGACTTCGTCATTTGTTGGCGAGATGACGACTGGATATTTGATGCAGATCTTGCAGTAAGTTGTCTTCAGTCCTCTAATAGCATACCTAGCTACTGCTAACATATGCCGATAGTTAGTAGCTTGCTATCTTTAGCCAGTGTTAACTATTGGCTATCAATATCAGAGATTATTATCCCTTGTCCGATGATTTAAATCTTTGCTGTTCACATCATGAACCTCTGTGATTACATATTTTTTTACAACTATGAGGACTCGTAACTAGCTTAAAATTGTGTAAGTCTAGTCTGTGCACGTGGTCTGTAGCTTGACTCAATGTTGTAACAATGTATCAATTTGTTGCCTTTTCTAGTGTCTTTCGGATGCAATGTTGCAGGATGGATGACAAACTGATACAGGACGCATGGTAAGATGTCAAACAACTATAATTCTGAATTGCTTGAGGAATTCATGGAGTCCAACTGAGACCATTTCCTTGTCCTATGATTCAAATCTGTATCTGCTGTTCACATCATGAACCAAAGTGATTATTATTACATTAATATGAGGACGTGCATTAGCCTATAATTGGTATTATTTTGACTAGCTTTGATTGTACTGTATTTTAAGCTTACATTTTGGTGCTGATCCAACAGAATACTGTGGGGTGGTGGAAAGGATGTGACTTGGACCAGGAGTTCAGTATTTTTCCCTGGTGCAACATGGAGGCCTGCATGGGTCAGGCATGGAGAGGCTCTTGATTTCTTCAGTGCTTTGCAACAGCTCACTCTGTGGGTATTGGCTGACAACCGTGGTATATCAGAAGGTATACCAAAACTTTTTTATTTTTACTGCTCTAATTACATTGGTAACCAGTTTATAATAGCAATAAGGCACCTCGTGGGTTTGTGAGATATGGCCAATATACCAGCGACGGCTGTATCCAAGCACATGGTATATTGGCCATATACCACACCCCAGATTTTAATATGGATATGCGTGCAGGCTGTTTTAATGATTACTACCAATCTGACCTAGTCTTCCAAGCCTGGGGGATATTTTTTATTATTGAACTTGAATGAGGGTAGTGTCTTCAATGTTTCAGTTATATGGCCAGGTTATTGTGTAATTGTTATTTAGTATGCAGGCATGTTTTAAAATGGCTGTCAAAGGACATATCACTATTCACACTAACCATGAGTTTCTGTTTTCCCCCCAGGCTTCAGCAAGAAGAGTGCCCTAGAAGGTCTCATGTTTTCCATGGTGAAATTGACTACAAAGATGGCACCTTGTGAAATTGCAGCACAAATTGATATAAGCATTTACTATCCCATGTCCAATTCCAATAAATGTTTTGTGGAAAAACCCTATGTTAATGTATGTTAATTTGAATGACTGATCATTTCAGAAATGTGTGTAGTGTCTCACATAGTGCTGTCTTGGCAATAGAACATTGAAATGACATGTGAGGGTTGCACAAACTCAATTGAAATGCATGTAGGGAAATTGATTAACCTGGTTTTACTAGAATAGCTAAACCATGGTAGCATGAAGTTGAGTGGTTAGGACCAAAGCTTGGATACCCAATACTGTGCAATGAGAGGAAATTAAGATTCACTTACAATGATACTGAGGGATTTACTCACTTTATTCAGCGGTTGACATTTTGTCTGACGCAACAAGATGGAATGGGTTTTCAAATGTCAATGTAAATCCTATAATGATGTTGACACTTACGCAGAGGGTGCACTCCCTCTGCCGTAAGAAGTGAATTATGCAACCAATATGTGTTCGCTACAAATAACGTGTACAGTAGGGCTGCAATTAATTGAGTACATGTACGTACAGCACAACGTTCACCGGAAGTCCCTGAAGGAGGAGGAGATTATTGTGCCACGTTGATGGAGCCGAAGACCAGTGCGGACGTGGAATTTCATTGAATGTCCATTCTGCAGCGGAGAGCTGTCGGCTTGTTTAGTCTTGCACAATAAGAAAAGGGAACTTGCACGAGTGGTCAACGTTTTTGTCGCATATCGACTGTGTATGTATGTGTTATAAGAGCGAACAGAACTGAGAAGGTAAGCACTTTTTGGATTAGCTAGATGTGTGACCCTGTTGGACAGTACTTCGCTTAGCACTTCTAGCCATGTTGCTATTTCTAGCTCACAGATTGCTCTATAACTACAAGTTAGCTGGCTACTGAGTTCATTGTGTTAGGACAGAAACCATTTATTTGCAGCTGTCGGTTTTATTGTCTTACGGATCAAGTGCTACTATCACAACCATAGTCTCCTTGAAATCTCCTACGCATTTTTGGCATTAGCTTTGTGGCTTCTTATTTTAGCTAGCGTACCAGCGAAAAATGTAGGTTACTTTGCTGCACAAACATCTTGTCTGTGTCATCTCCTTTGAATGGGAAGTTCCTTTTGTGTGCCTTGGCGATCTATTCAGTAAAAATGGAACGGTAACTACACGAAATCCATTCAAAATGTCTGTTTCATTTGAATGCACCTTTGCCCTACCTACCCTATTTACAGCCTTATAAATCTATACCTAGTTCAGATACACCATATCCAGTCCCCTTATTCTGTTTTTGTGCACGTTGATTATCAGACGTTAGCCTACACATCTGCCTCTGTATAAAGTGACCGTAGATGAAGATTCGGTAGATTTTCAGGACCGTTTCATGATCTATTGTGATCCATTATTTCTGTGTGCTAGAAGCTTGATACATTCTTGCTTGGGTTGTTTTCTCCCCATCAGAATGAAGCTCAAAGAGATCAACCGCACGGCCATCCAGAGCTGGAGCCCAGCACAGCACCATCCTGTGTACCTGGCAGCAGGTATGTTTTCCTGTTTTGTACACTTCACTGAGAATCTCGGACATATTTCACAGTAGGAAGTAGGTATTTTCTGCATATGCGTTCTTTTGAAGGGCAAACCGGCCGTTCGTGTGCGTGGCCAAAGAGCTCTATTTTCATGTCGTCTGACCATAGCACTGCCTGGAGTTTGCTAAACGGCATTGGCACTTGGATTGGAATCGGTGCTATAGTCATACAAAAATAAAGGTATTTGGCCACGCACACCAGCAGTGTTTGACTTTGAAAGAGCAATGCAGAAAAGACCTAATCCCAACTGTAAAATATGTTGAAGGATCTTTGATATTATGGGGTTATTTTGCTTCCACTGGTCCTGGTGCCTTTAAGGTCAAAGGCATCATGAACTTGACCAAGTACCAGGACATTTTAGCCAAACACCTGGTTGCCTCTGCCAGAAGGCTGAAACTTGGCCTCGCGTGAATCTTCCAACAAGACAATACCCGAAGCACACAACAAAATCAAAATTTTTCAATGGCCATCTCAGTCTCAGGGCTTAAACTCAATTGAAAACCTGCGGTTTGAATTGAAGAGGCCAGTCCGTAAGCACAGACAAAGGATATCAAAGATCTGGAAAGATTCTGTATTGAGGAATGGTCTAAGATCCCTCCCACTGTGTTCTCCGATCTCATAAAGCATTTTATAAA
Organism: Salvelinus namaycush; assembly: GCF_016432855.1. Taxonomy (NCBI): domain Eukaryota; kingdom Metazoa; phylum Chordata; class Actinopteri; order Salmoniformes; family Salmonidae; genus Salvelinus; species Salvelinus namaycush. The sequence goes on along the minus strand of NC_052337.1, from coordinate 39,694,381 downwards.
AAGGCTCAGTGTCGTTGTCCTCGTAAGGGGAGGGTGCTGGATTATTGAAAACGGGATCCAATCATTTTTAACCCCCCCCCCCCCCCCCCCCCCCCCCATTATTACTTGTTACACAAAATCTATTTCTCTGAGCAATTTTTTGGTATCAAATATAATAATTTCCCAAAATGTGTTTGCATACAATATAGCTCAGTATTTGTGTTATTTATTTTATACAATCTTTTTTTGCTTATCATCAAGGGATCCCATAATTCAAGACCCCCAACTGTACATGTTGCACTGACGGTTGATGCGTCAATTTCCCAGATGCATTTCAGAAAGTGTTCAGCTGCAGGGGCAGCTATTCTCCTCTCTATGTTGGAGTCATAGTCTCGTCATGAGCCACAAAAGTTTTTGAATATCCTTGAAAACTATGACAACCGACTCGTTGAATATTGGTTTGAACAGCTGTCCCCGTTAGTGCGTCTACCTGGTCAGGTATTGCTGACCCCCTCACCCGTCTGTCTCTGTGTCCAGGTACATCAGCCCAGCAGCTGGATGCCTCCTTTAGTACCTCCGCCTCTCTGGAGATCTTTGAGCTGGACCTGGCCGAGCCTTCTCTGGACATGAAGCTCCGGGGAGCTTACTCCTCCTCTCACAGGTAGGGAAAACCCTAGCACTAGCCGTAACCCAAACCCAGTTGTATTTTTTTATTTAACCTTTATTTTACTAGGCAAGTCAGTTAAGAACAAATTCTTATTTTCTATGACGGCCTAGGAACAGTGTGTTAACTGCCTTGTTCAGGGGCAGAACGACATAATTACATTTTTACATTTTTACCTTGTCAGCTCAGGGATTCGATCTTGCAACCTTTCGGTTACTAGTCCAAGGCTCTAACCACTAGGCTACCTGCCGCCCCAAAAGATGCAGTGCCTTAGACCGATGCGCCATTCGGGAGCCCCATTCTTTCAACAGGATTCTTAGTAAATTATATTTCTTCAGGCATCTCAGGTAGTATGGTAAACCCAGGTAGGGAATAGTAGTTGTGAAAACTGTAGTGGTTAAAACTCAGGTTACTGGAACAAACAACAAGTATAGTCAATTAACAAAGAGTGGTGAAGGGTACTGACAAGGGTACAACAATAAGCATCAGAGCAAGTCAACTCTTGGGTAGGTTTAGAAAACGTACGTCATAGCTTAGACTGCTTTTATCACACTCAATCAGATACCACAAGCTGGCGTGGGGTCCCCACGGCATGGATGCACAGGGTCTCCCGTCTGGAGTGCTCATCGCAGGGGGAGAGAACGGCGACGTCATTCTTTACGACCCGGCCAAGATCATTGCTGGACACAGTGACGTTGTCATCGCTCAGAGTAACAAACACAGCGGGCCAGTCAGAGCCCTTGATGTCAACTCCTTCCAGGTAGGTACACCGAACTAACTGTAACTATGCTCTCACTAACCGCTTTGGCATTATACTGTTCTGTGCATAATATGCACGTTGAGATATTTCTCAACTCACTTGATCTTCTTGCTTTTGTTTGACCTTTGTTGACTGGTCCGCCAACTTTGTCAAGTGTATCTCGTTGTGTTTGTTACTGTACTTACATTGTCACCCCATGTTAGCGAGTGATGATAATGCATTACTTCCGTCTCCCCTTCCCCAGACCAACCTGGTGGCTTCAGGAGGTAATGAATCAGAGATCTACATCTGGGACCTAAACAACTTTGGCTCCCCGATGACACCAGGCCCTAAAACTCAGGTAAGACCCAATGGCACCAAAACATGTCTCTGCATGGTTAATTAAGAAATCCATAAGTATTGACCTTTTTTTTTTTTTTTTTTTGAGTGCTTTCCTTAAAAATGTTCGTAGGTTATCTAGTCTACGAGGATCCAGCGCCAAGGTCATTTGATAGTAGAGGAACATTTGAGTGAGCAGGCTTTTTGTTTACTTCAGCCTCTAGAGGACATCAGCTGTGTGGCGTGGAACAGGCAGGTCCAACACATCCTGGCCTCGGCCAGCCCCAGCGGCCGCGCCTCCATCTGGGACCTCCGCAAGAACGACCTCATCATCAAAGTCAGCGACCACAGCAACAGGGTACGTACCGGATGGCACGTCTGCTGTTTAGGGCTCAGTCTGCCACTTATGACCACAGCAACAAGGTACCCAGAAACACACGTTTGTCCGTGTCTGTCTGCTGTTAAAGCCTCAGTCTGTAATTTGTGACCACAACAGATGGTACTCTAGATGCATGTCTGTCTGCTGTTAAAGGCTCAGTCTGTCACTTTCATCTCTAGTTTAAAAGTCCTCTCCCTGGCCTGCAGCTTTCTGTAAACTGTGGGGGTGGGTGGGAAGTATTCCTAGCTCCTTCAGTTAAAAGCTCGCCACTTATTTTGGGGACAGACACAGGATTGGCAACCGAATAGGTCTGAGGCTTTTGACATTAGTACAAAACGGGTTGGAACCAAAATTATTTTCCAGAAGTGTTTTTTTTAGTTTCGTTCCACTGGTTCCGATTTACATTGTTTCTTTTTTAAACCTCTGAAATATATTGATATTTATTTTTCCATTTACCTCGACATTTAAATTACTTCACCAATCAGTGTGGATAGAGAAGCTTGCTGTGATTTTTTTTTATCTCTATAGGAAAGTCGTTAAGAGTAAATTGTATTTTGCCATAACCGCATGGTTTAATAATAATAAAAGACACACACACACACTGTGCTGCCAGCAACAGTGTAGGGTGTGAGATGCAAAATACATTTTGAGGAGAAAGGATGTAGGAAGCTTGCCTTGAAGCGCTGGGTATCTTATTGAATCAGGCCCACAGAATTATACCTACGGAGGAGCGGCTTCTATGGAGGAACTTTGAATATCTTTCAACTTCGGCATTGGTTAAACATTGGACCAGAGCAAACGTTAGCTAACTAGCTTGTGTGTGCAGAGCAGCACTAGAATTAAATACACGCCTTACCTTTTTTGTAGTTAATAAATGCCGTGTGAAACGTGGTAACTGTAGTGTCCTTAACTAGCGTTGAAAAAGTAAATCCATTCTCTAATTAAACACCTCTCCCTAATTTCTGAATTACGCTTGCAATGTCGTCAGTAGGCTACAGTAACCTATGCTTCAGAGGGCAGGTGGCCTACACGCGCAGACACTGGCAAAGATCTCCATCTGGCGGGCACTGGAATACATTTGAGTGACAGAGTGAGGGCTTTGCATAGGCACTTCGTTGGGATTTTTGTGAAACTGGGAAAAAAATGCCCAGAACGTTGCTTTTAAATTAACGGTTCCGTTCCGCAACAGTATAAATCACTTTCGGTTCGGGTTCTGTTCCTCAAATCATAAAATTGTTTTCGGTTCTGTTCCCTGAACTGATTCCAACCCTTGGTACAAACATAGTATTAACACCACGTGACAGATGGGCAGAGAGAGAACCACACATTCATTATTATAAGTCAATTAATAGGTAACTTGTGTGTGTTCAGATGCATTGCTCTGGGCTAGAGTGGAACCCTGAGGTGGCTACTCAGCTGGTGCTGGCCTCGGAGGATGACCGGATGCCAGTGATCCAGATCTGGGACCTGCGTTTTGCCACCTCCCCTCTCAAAGTCCTGGAGAACCACACACGGTAAATGATGACTTCAAATGAATCTGGTATCCAGTCTTGGGAAAAGTCATGTCAAAACACTGACTGTCATGGTCCAAACTTTTGTATTGAATGGAATCATGTTCAGCCATTGAGGCTGAACTTTGTGGGAAAACCATGTAGGAATGTGGCTGCGGTATGAGTTTGTTCTTGGTTACTAGAGGTCTCTGGGAGATGGGGAGGACTGCTATTAAAGGAGTGATCAGAACACGCTAATCTGGTGTGACAAGCTAACAAAATAATGGCACACCCAAGACATGTCAGAACTAATTGCAAGTGTTCATTAGATCGAATGTGATCGGATTACATTATGCTAATTAAGTCTGCGGGGTGTGTGTGTTCGTCAGGGGTGTCCTGGCCATCGCTTGGAGCCTGGCGGACCCTGAGCTGCTACTGAGCTGCGGGAAAGACAACAGAATCCTCTGCTGGAACCCCAACACCGCCGAGGTGAGTGTGTGTGTGTGGTCTCGCATACACAGAGCCGCTGTCTCTGTGCTATTCTTAGCACGGTCCCTAACTACAAACTAGTACACTGCTACTAATTATCATTACGGGGACATGTAACCAAAAAGGCATTCCTGTCTGCTCTTTTATCTCCAGGTGCTGTATGAGCTGCCTACCAGTACCCAGTGGTGCTTTGACATCCAGTGGTGTCCCAGGAACCCAGCGGTGCTGTCGGCTGCAGCCTTCGACGGACACATCAGCATCTACTCCATCATGGGGGGCAGCAGCCAGGCTTTCAGCCAGACACAGGCAGACACGGTGGGTAACAGTTTCACATATGAACACTGTTGAGGTTGGAAACTGGCCTCCGTGTTGGTGGTTACATTCACGGTTCCAACGAATTCTGAGATTTGGAGTGGAAACTCGCTTCAATTTTAGCCCATCATTGGAGACACTTTATATGGATGAATGCATAATCTGTAAAAAAAAAAAAAAATGAATTTTGCCGCTCTGTGGCATGTCTATGTTCTAGATCAGCACGTCATTTGGCAATATGGATCCATTTGGGATGGGACAGACCCTGCCCCCCCTGCAGCTTTCCCAGGCCCCGCCCGCCTCCACCACCATCACCCCCCTGAAAAAGCCCCCCAAGTGGATCCGCAGGCCCGTGGGGGCCTCCTTCGCTGTGAGTCACTATCTTCTCTGCCTGCATTTCTTTGCTGTGTTTGTCAAGTCGGATGTATGATGTACAGTGTGTCATCTCTCCTCCTGGCAACTCTTTGCTGCTGGTTCCTGTCTCTCTGACCAAAGATATTCTATCGATATGTTGAAATGGTGCTAATAAGTTCACCCCCCCCCCCCACAATCCAGTTTGGTGGTAAGCTGGTGTCGTTGGAGAACATCAAGCCCAACCCCCAGCAGCCTACGGCCCATGTGGTTTACATTAGTCAGGTGATTACGGAGACGACCTTCCTGGAGCGCTCTGCCCACCTGCAGGCCACACTGGCTGCAGGCAGCTTCATTGACTTCTGCCAGGAGAAGATGGACTCTGCCCAGAACGAGTTTGAGAAGACCGTCTGGTCTTTCCTGAAGGTAAGGATGGGAACTTGGACTTGTATTGTTTAAACAGAAGTGTGTTTCTTGCTGTACTTCACAGTATTGCTGGTCTTTGACTACCAAAGTTAAATTGTGTTCTCAGGTGAACTTTGAGAGTGACGCTCGCGGAAAATACCTGAAGCTTTTGGGATACAAGAAGGAGGAGCTAGCAGCGAAGGTGTGGTTTGAAATGAACTGTCACTGAATGTCTTCAGGCCATGTCAGTCTGTTGTCTGTCTGGTCCTAATGCTGTCTCAGCCTGGTTTAATTCTGCTGGTGTTGTTCGTTTGTTCACAGATTGCAGCAGCATTAGAGGGAGAACCTATTCAGCCCGAGGAGGTAAGGACTTTGTGTGTGTGTGTGGAAGAAACATATATAATTCCTTAGTTGTGACAATTCGATGAACAACATGGAATGCGGTCCAGTATGCGGTAAAGTTGATGGTAATGCAGAGCAAATATATCTGCTCGTTCACTCTCTGTAGCTTCGGTCTCATTGCTCAAACAGGAAGTGGTAGGGGCGTTGGGAAAGTGTCCGACTTCACTAACTCTAGGTTTCACCATGCAGTTTATGTGAAGTAAGAAAAAGATGCGGTTCTTATTCATGCGCTGAACATCGTTGAATTGCTTTCCTGACTTTTGTCATAGATGTTTTGTGACATTGCTTAACCCGGGCTCAAAGGTAACGGTACTAATATCTCAATGGACACAATCAATGACATTTTTATGAATATTGTTGGGTTTCCAACATGTCAGTGATTCTGTTGATAATTTATCTACGACTCTCAATTGAATGGCTCTATCTGCTGAACTCTGTGTGAATCTGGCTCTCCTCTCCTACTCCTTTCCCCTCCTGCTGTATGAATGTATGCAGCCCGCCCCTGCTCCTGCCCCCACCTCTGATCCTGAACCAGGGGTAGTGCCCATTCCCGCTCCCCAGCTCAACACGGAGCCTGAGGTCCTTCCTCCCGTGCCTGAGGCTGCTGCTGTTGAGCCCACCCCCGAACCGCCGCTTGAGCCCGCCCTCCAGCCCGAACCCGGACCCCAGCCAGAGCTTGCCCCCCCACCCAGCGGTGACCTTTCAGCTTCTGATCCTATGCCTGTCCTCCAATCGGAGCCTGTCCTTACTCTTGACCTCAGCGCAGAACCCCAGCTTCTTGCCCCTGTTGCTCCCGTTGCTCTCCTGCCAGAGTCTGACCCTACTCTGGCCCCTACTCTGGCCCCCCCAGCTCTGGCCCCCCCAGCTGACCTGCAGCAAGCACCCATGTTTGATCCCACTGCCTCCTTTACCCTCCAGCCTCCAACAGAGTTCAACCAAGTGAACTCACTGCCTGTATCTGAATTTGACCAGGTAGCTTTGCAGCATGTATCTGAATTTGACCCGGTGGCCTTGCAGCCTGTATTTCAGTTCAACCAAGTCGACTTACAGCCTGTTTCTGCGTTCAACCAGGTGGACTTAGAGGCTGTATCCGACCTCACCAACCTGCAGCCAGTACCCGGCTTCGACCCGACGTCAACAATTCCCAGTCTGCAGTCGGCAGTCCAGCTGGACCTGGCTCCTCCTGTCCCCACCTTGCAGCCTCTAGCAGACCCTGGACTCCCGCCTGAAGACGCATTTGACCTCATCGCTGCTACAAATCTCCAGCCAGCAGCGGAACTGGAACTCACACCTGCTCCGGAACCAGAAGCGGAAAATCCATTTGACCTCATCGCTGCTGCAAATCTCCAGCCAGCAGCGGAACTGGAACTCACACCTGCTCCGGAACCAGAAGCGGAAAATCCATTTGACCTCATCGCTGCTGCAAATCTCCAGCCAGCAGCGGAACTGGAACTCACACCTGCTCCGGAACCAGAAGCGGAAGATCCATTTGACCTCATCACTGCTGCAAACCTCCAGCAAGCAGCGGAACTGGAAGTGACAGGAGCTCTGGAACCATTGGCAGCAGAAGTAGACCTGACAGAGGCCCTTGGAGCTGAGACCATCACCCAGGAAGAGATGCCAGTAAATGAAGAGATTCCTCTGGAGGAGGTACCTTCTTCTCATCCCGTCAGTCCATCCCAGAGAGAGAGTGGCACATCGTACTGTTATTGCTTTGTCGTTATCGTTGTTCATCCCTAAAACTGTAAACCTATTACATTGGTGCTGCTATGTCATTATATTGCTCCGGTTATGTTGTGACATTGCTTTCACATAGTGTCTAATCTCTAACTATAAGTAACTCGCCCAAATTTCTTTTATCCCCCTATTTTCCTACAACTTCAACTTTCTCTCTGGGCTAGACTCACACCCGTTCATTTTGTTTCCCTTTGTTTTATGGTTATATGTAAAGCTCTGAGGTAGATGGTATAGCGGTACGGAATAACAATTGTTTTGCGTCGTTATGCTTCCGAGTAAATCTCCCGTTGACATCAACAAATTTACGCAGTAGTTGGAATTGTACTGAAACTCCAGGGACGGTACTGCTCTCGGTCAAATAACATTGATCAACTCCCTCTCTGGTCTGTCAGGAAGCGGCTCCACCAGTAGAGGCCAGCCTGCCAGGGGAGACCCCAGTCCCAGAGGGCATTAAACTCCGCGTCAGTCAAGGTAAAGATCCGTTAATATCAATCTGAATCTATATTTGTAGTCGTTCACAGTTTAGGTTGACTGCGTGCTGCTGTTTTTTTGTTGTTGATGTTTTAAAAAGCAAACCGTTGTTGGTTTGTCCCGTCAGGCGTGGATGGCCTGATCACCCAGGCCCTGCTGACGGGGGACTTCCAGGGCGCAGTGGACCTCTGTCTCCATGACAACCGCATGGCTGACAGCATCATCCTGGCCATCGCCGGAGGGGCGGAGCTTCTGGAGAAAACACAGAGGAAGTACTTCACCAAGACTCACAGCAAGATCACCAAGGTAACCCAGCACTGGTCACTGCAAGATCACCAAGGTAACCCAGCACTGGTCACTGCAAGATCACCAAGGTAACCCAGCACTGGTCACTGCAAGATCACCAAGGTAACCCAGCACTGGTCACTGCAAGATCACCAAGGTAACCCAGCACTGGTCACTGCAAGATCACCAAGGTAACCCAGCACTGGTCACTGCAAGACCACCGAGGTGACGAGCACCGTGACCATCATGTCAGTCAGTGTCATGGTCATGTGATAAGGTAGTTGTTGATCCGTGGTATTGGCTACTGTTCTGCTACTGATTTACTGTCGGTGTATCCCGCGGCAGCTGATCGGTGGGGTTGAGGAACTGGCAGAGGGACGTGGACAGTATTGATTATGGCCGTTATTGGTTCTCGCAGCTGATCAGAGGGAGGTCTACGGTATTGCTGATTGTGTTTTTTTTATTAACAGCTGATCAGTGCGGTGGTGATGGGGGACTGGCGTGACGTGCTGCAGACCTGTGAGCTGCAGAACTGGAAGGAGGCTCTGGCTGCAGTCATGACCTACGCTCAGCCCGGGGAGTTCTCCTCTCTGTGTGGTAGGAACTGACACACTTTCTCTCTCTCTCCCTCTTTCACGCACTCTCCCTTAAAGCCAATTTATGCTTGCTCCTGCATCGCCGGGCGCCTCCCAGATTTTGTACATTTGTAACAATGCGGAGGAATCCGTATAGCGTCGCGTTGACGTGATAGGTTGGTGGCGGGAGGTCCTGTATAAACACAAGCTCACTTCCTTCACAACAGCTCTGCGAAGCGCAAGAAGTATGAATGCCCTGCCTTCTGCAGAGGCCGGATCACAGTAAATGCTGCATGGTCAATGCAGACGACGGATTGACCATACGGGGCCTTTCACGCTCTCCCTCACTGGCCACCCCCTTTCAACGTTTCTTTCCATTTCTGTCGCGTTTGCTGCCGTGTGAACCAGTTGGGATGTGAATTTTGAACCCAACTGTGCTGCTGTCTCTGTAGACCTGCTGGGCTGCAGACTGGAGGCTGTGGAGGACAGCACGCTGCAGGCTCAGGCTTGTCTGTGTTACATCTGCGCTGGCAACGTGGAGAAACTGGTGTCCTGCTGGACCAGAGCACAGGACGGACACTGCCCTCTCTCTCTGCAGGTACGCGGGCGTGTGTGTGGAGTGTGTACGTCCGTTTTGTGTGTGCGGCTGCCTTCGTCTCTCTCAAGACATGGTTGTGTGTGTGTGTGTGGGTCTAACTCTATGTAATGTTTGTATTGCGGCAGGACCTGGTCGAGAAGGTGGTGGTGCTCCGCAAGGCAGTAGAGCAGACCCAGGAGTCTGGTCCCTCTGCTGTGGGGCTTCTACTGGGAGAGAGGATGAGTCAGTATGCCAGCCTGCTGGCCTCGCAGGGCAGCCTCACCAACGCCATCGCATACCTGCCCCAGAACACAGAGCAGGTCAATGATACACACGATACATTTGCCCCACAATCTGCCTCGGATTACTCGTTCAGAACCGGAATGTAATGTCCGTTCTACCGCTTCTAATTCGGTGGTATTTTCTCCACGGCCAGGTTGAGGTGCAGCAGCTGCGTGACCGTCTCAGCAGAGCTCTGGGTCAACAGGCTCCTGCTGCAGCCCCGGTAGCCCAACCCCAACTCCCATCCCCTCAGCCCACAGCTGCCCAGCCCAGGCAGCTCTTCACCCCTGCCCAGCCTTCTATGGTGTCCCAGCAGCCCGCTCCAGCCCCTGTGCCTGCCGCTGCCACCGCACCGCAACAGTATTACCAGCCGGTAAGTGACAGTCACTCACACAGCCTCCTCATTAGCCCCTACGTGGTTGATGATCCTCTCTTGATTCTGACGCTGTTCTGGGTGCCCTTTTGGTCTTGTTCCTACATGTTGTGTGGCCGACGGCCGCTGACTCTGTTGGTGTTGAGTAGAGGTCGACCGATTATGGTTTTTAACGCCGATGCCGATTTATTGAAGGACCAAAAAAGGCCGATACCGATTTTTTTTTACAACAATACTGAATGAACATTTATTTTAACTTAATATAATACATCAATAAAATCAATTTAGCCTCAAGTAAATAATGAAACATGTTACATTTTGTTTAAATAATGCAAAAACAAAGTGTTGGAGAAGAAAGTAAAAGTGCGATATGTGCCATGTAAAAAAGCTAACGTTTAAGTTCCTTGCTCAGAACATGAGAACATATGAAAGCTGGTGGTTCCTTGGATGGTCTTATAGGCACTTTAGTATTGCCAGTGTAACAGTATAGCTTCCGTCCCTCTCCTCGCCCTACCTGGGCTCGAACCAGGGACACCTGGACAACAGCCACCCTCGAAGCATCGTTACCCATCGCTCCACAAAAGCCGCGGCCCTTGCAGAGCAAGGGGAACAACTACTTCAAGGTCTCAGAGCGAGTGACGTCACCGATTGAAACGCTATTAGCGCGCACCCCGCTAACTAGCTAGCCATTTCACATCGGTTACACCAGCCTAATCTCGGGAGTTGATAGGTTTGAAGTCATAAACAGCTCAATGCTTCAAGCATTGCGAAAGCTGCTGGAAAACGGAGGAAAGTGCGGTTTGAATGAATGCTTACGAGCCTGCTGCTGCCTACCACCGCTCAGACTGCTCTAACAAATATTAAATCATAGACTTAATTATAATATAATAAACACACAAATACGAGCCTTAGGTAATTTAATATGGTCAAATCCGTAAACGATCATTTCGAAAACAAAACGTTTATTCTTTCAGTGAAATACGGAACCGTTCTGTATTTTATCGAACGGGCAGCAACCCTAAGTCTAAATATTGCTGTTACATTGTACAACCTTCAGTGTTATGTCATAATTATGTAAAATTCTGGCAGATTAATTACGGTCTTTGTTAGGAATAAATGGTCTTCACACAGTTCGCAACAAGCCAGGCAGCCCAAACTGCAGCATATACCCTGACTGCTTGCACGGAACGCAAGAGAAGTGACACAATTTCCCTAATTATAAGAAATTCATGTTAGCAGGCAATATTAACTAAATATGCAGGTTTAAAAATCTATACTTGTGTATTGATTTTAAAGAAAGGCATTGATGTTTATGGTTAGGTACATTGGTGCAACGACGGTGCTTTCTTCACAAATGCGCTTGTTAAATCATCACCCGTTTGGAGAAGTAGGCTGTGATTCAATAATTTAACAGGCACCACATCGATTATATGCAACGCAGGACACGCTAGATAACTACACATGGTTGATGATATTACTAGTTTAACTAGTGATTATGTTAAGATTGATTGTTTTTTATAAGATACGTTTAATGCTAGCTAGCAACTTTCCTTGGCATCTTGCTGCACTCGCGTAACAGGTAGTCAGCCTACCACACAGGCTCCTCGTGGAGTGCAATGTAAGGCAGGTGGTAACCGGAAGGTTGCAAGATCGAATCCCTGAGCTGACATGGTAACAATTTGTCGTTCTGCCCCTGAACAAGGCAGTTAACCCACCATTCCTAGGCCGTCATTGAAAATAAGAATGTGTCCTTAACTGACTTGTCTAGTTAAATAAATAAAAAATTCTTCAAACGTCCACAATATGTGTCCAAAAATACCGATTGTTATGAAAACTTGAAATCGGCCCAAATTAATCGGCCATTCCGATTTAATCGGTCGACCTCTAGTGTTGAGCTGGGGTTGTTTTTGTTGGGGCTCCTCTGTTGTGTGTTCATCATTGGTGTGTGTGTGTGTGTACCATGCGGTCTGTGTGTATGTGTGTGTTCTCCAGGTGAGGTCTGCCTCTACAGTTACCTCCTGGAGTAACCAAACTCCCACAGCTCTCCCCAGTGTCCCTCCTCATCTAGGCCCTGCCACCACAGAGCCCCAGGTACACACACACACACACACTAGCCCTGACTATGGCTGTGACCACACACACACACACACGTGTACCACACCAGCAACTGTGCTTCAGCTTTTTGGGCTTACGTTCAATATTCCTCAATCTTGACTAACTCAATCTAATTCTAGCAGCTAAATAAACACACAGATCACTACGTAACAGATGTTGTTTAAATATTTTCCCTGCTTTCTTTGCCGGTCACTACCTGCTGTAGTTAGTACCAGTAGCTTTCCTCTCAAACTCTTTTCCCCTGGATGTTTTATACGTCTCTTTGATCGCTTTGATCTTTCCTCTGGTTGACTGTCGTCCCATTTTGGTTTGGCTGGTTGACAGTGAATTGATTAATTACATTGATTCAAATGGGATTTAAACCAATGAATTGATTTTCCAATGGTCTCGTTACTAAGGTTTTTTTCTGGACATGCTTTGGTTCTACTATGGGTCAATACGTTGCTACTCTCTTCTGTTGCAAGCGCTTCTCTTGCTATTGTGGTACGACGTAGACCTGACACGTATACGGGTCACAGCCATGTACCCCTGACCTCTCACCTCAGGGCCACTGACCCCCCCCCCCCCCCCACTACTGCATGCCCCTAGTCTGTCTCTCTACCTGACCCTTTACCTCCACAGTCACAGCTCCAACCCCCGTTGTCGTACGTCAGACAGCGCGGCGGCTTTCTGCGCCGCTCCTTGCAACACGCGTCGCTTCATCATGGCGCCGTCTGTTGGATGACAAATCTCCACCCCCTGTTCCCATGATCCCCACACCAGCTGGTCACTTACTGCGGATGCTGTAGTATGCATGTCACCCTGTTGATACCCCAACCCACCCTGGATGCATGTCACCCTGTTGATACCCCAACCCACCCTGGATGCATGTCACCCTGTTGATACCCCAACCCACCCTGGATGCATGTCACCCTGTTGATACCCCAACCCACCCTGGATGCATGTCACCCTGTTGATACCCCAACCCACCCTGGATGCATGTCACCCTGTTGATACCCCAACCCACCCTGGATGCATGTCACCCTGTTGATACCCCAACCCACCCTGGATGCATGTCACCCTGTTGATACCCCAACCCACCCTGGATGCATGTCACCCTGTTGATACCCCAACCCACCCTGGATGCATGTTACCCTGTTGTTACCCCAACCCACCCTGGATGCATGTCACCCTGTTGTTACCCCAACCCACCCTGGATGCATGTCACCCTGTTGATACCCCAACCCACCCTGGATGCATGTCACCCTGTTGATACCCCAACCCACCCTGGATGCATGTCACCCTGTTGATACCCCAACCCACCCTGGATTCATGTGTGGTTTGTCATGCATGTCCGTGTGGAACACCTGATCCAACCGTGTTTCTTAATCCTGGTTCTGGAGACCCAAAGGGTTTGTGTTTTTGCCCTAGTACTACACGGCTAATTCAAATGATCAACCCATCATCAAGCTTGAATGATTTTTAAATTTGGTGTGTATTGCAAAAACAATGAAGTGCATCCCTTTGGGTCCCCAGGACCAGGGTTGAAGAAGCACTGCTCTAAAACATGTCTCTTTCTTCAGTCCGTGTCCTGTTTGTCTCTTGTTTCTGATTCACGCACAGCTCTTGTGTTACACTATTTTGTACATCTATCTAGTTGTCTTGAATATAACTGCCCAGTGTTTCCCCCCCCCCCCCCCCCCCCCCCAAAAAATCTATTTTTTTCCTATGAAGTATGACCTATAATTACTTACAATATGAGTGAAATATTTTTCCCCCGACTAATTGTATTTATGTTAAAATGCAGCTTTTCTGTGTTTGGAATGGTGTGGGCGTACTCCAACAACAGAATGTTGCGGGCATATATCGGTCATAAAAAATATTCATGCAAGTAGACCGCTGATTGGCCAGAATTCTGCTCTAGACCACTGATTGGCCAGTTCATCCTCCTTGGGGAGATGACATGTTCTATGAGGGAATGGCAAGCATTTTTGCAACAGTCTAAGGTGGATTTTTGAAGTGGGTTTTTTCCCCCTTCAATTTATGCTTTGGCCACATACGAGTATAAATACAAAAACGGAGTCAAAAACAGTATTTGGACACAAGTTAACAGAATATGAACTTATAAAAGTGACATTATTACTGGGCAGTTACTTTAAGATCTGAGAAGGGGAGATTCTCTCTGGAATGAAAGCCAGCCCTAGTCGTGGTTATGATCCTGGCTGCTTCCCAAATGGAAGCTTATTCCTTATATAATGCACTTTATAAGCCAGAAAATAAGGCTCTGTTAAAGAATAGTGCAATATATAGGGATTAGGCTGCCATTTGGAATGCAGCCTCCTGAGTCTGTGATGTCATCTTTTGTGTCTGTCCTGTCGATCATTGCAGGTTCAGCCGACACCCCCCATGTATGGGATGCCTCCCTCTGGGTCAGCTGCTCCCCCAGCCTCCTCGTCTGCTGCGTACCCCCCCATGTACTCACATCAGTACCAGCGTAAGTGTCTCAAACATCACTACCACTTCCAGGTTATAGGTACTCTCTTCTTCGTGTCGGAGGAAAATGGCAGCCTGAACACCTGGAAGTGTGTGTCTGCTGCCACCAACCGGTTTGGAGTATACACTGTGTAGTTTCAGGAGCTAATCGTGGCTTCGCACATACAGATGAAAGGGGGAAACCTAGTCAGTTGTACAACTGAAATGTGTCTTCCGCATTTAACCCAACCCCTCTGGATCAGAGGTGCGGTACAGGTGCTAGCCTTGGGTATTCTATATACAGTTAGTCTGACTTCGATGCCCCGTTATTCTACATTTAAACCGTCAAGCATTTTCTGGCGGAGAATGTTTGCCTAGTGTTCTCCCTTTCGAAAGTTATTTGCTAATTAGCTCGGCCTTGAGCCTTCTATGTTTCTAAACCTGAAATATCGCCCTTAATTGAGAATGAGAATGTTTGGCTGTTAACTATCTCTCTGCATGCTGTCCCGTTCTGAATAACAAATCTTTCATGCCCGATAGACTATCTATAAACGTCTGCATACTTTTGAATGAAGTTCTAACAAAGTTGAAGCATTTTTCTGTAACGTTACCATATTGTAATTATTAAGAGGAAATGCTTCCGTTTCACATTTCCTGAACTGCTAAGAATTAGAATGCATGTTACTACTGCTACAGGACCCCAGAGAGCACTGTTCCAGTTAAAGTCTTTAACGTAACTACGTGACTAATGCATGCTGTTCTCTCTCCTGTGAACCCCCAGCCTACCCTCCAGCCAGCCAGTACAACCGTGGCACTGGTGGCCCAGCTATCTATTCGCCTCTCCAGTACTCTGCTCCTCCTCCTCCTTCCTTCTCTTCCTCCTCACCCCAAGCCCCAGCTCCAGGCTTCATGCCCCAATACACCCAACAACCCCTTTACCCACCTCCTTCCATGGGCCAGCCTGTGTCCTCCGCTCCTCCTTTCTCTCCTCCTCCGCTGTCATCTGGAGCGTCTTTCCAACATGGCGGACCGGGGTCACCCGCCTCGTACATGCCGCCGCTCCCACCAACCGGATCCTCAGGTACACAGCCTGATCCGGCCTCTGGGAGAACAGGTGTGACTGGATCTGTTCAGGATCCACACTACAATACCCCTCAGAAAGAAGCAGTGTGTTGGACCTGTATTCTAAAGTGGTATGCTAGTGTGGGTTTTGGAACATAGCCATAGTTCTGTTTGAATGGCCGGGCCAAATGTGGACAGGGAATGTTAAGTGTAGGGTCAGAGACCAGAATAGGAAGTTAATGGCGGATATTGAACTGGTCTGAATGGAGTAAGTGACCGAAAGCAGCTGTTTAGACAGTGTCCACCTGTAAGGTCATAGCGGAGCCAGGAGTCGGTGTGTGTGCTATCTATCTGCTTAGTGAGCACAGTGCAGCCGAGCAGAGACGGGCTTCAGATTAGTCAAAGGCTGCTGTTGTTCCAAGCCTCTCTCTCCCTGGGTGGGGAAAGCGGAGGTAGCACTTTAACTGAGACACTGTTACTCCTCTGAAATATGGTGGTTCCTTATTAACAGGGTCACGTCTGTTTTTTTTTGGGGGGGGGGGGGGGGGGAGATTGTGTGAGGGGTGTTAATGTTATTAGCATTAGCGCATTGTTAAAAGAAATGGGACTTTATTAGTTGTAAACATTTACAGGTATAGTAACACTCACTAATGACACATTTTGAGTATGCTATTATTAGTTCCCTAGCTATCAACTTCATTAGCATCTCTCACATCTGCTCTGTTGGCTCAGTGAAGTATTCTAGAGTGTATTTTTTTCGTCCACAGAGGGATATAATCCAGACACTACCTGTTTCATGGAAGGTGAAGGTGAATTGAAAGACCGCTCTGCTACCTTATGCAATTACTGCCTGTAAATGACCGTCACCGGCCTGGCCAGATCATACTAATCAATTTAATCAAAAGCGCTCGCCAATATCCCCGATGATCAACAATGTGATGCATTACCGCTTCTGTTGCATTGCCGCCTCTGTTTTCATGTTTTCAGGTGAATGTTCAATCAAAGAATCTGCAGCCATTTTTAAAACCAGCTCATTTTAACGGGCGCTATCACACAATCAACTTTTTCATAGACCTGAAGTACCAAGGACATAATCATCATCGTTGCTGTCGATAGAAAGGTAAACATGGATATGAGTGTCAGTTGGTTGACCCAGATGTGTGGTGCTCTGGGCAGGAGCGTAAGCGGGAATGATTGGGTTGGTAAGTTAGTCAGATTGGTCTGATTTCGGAGCTTTGCTTGGCTATCTAGGGCAGGCAATATCCTGATGAAAATGGCAGGCAGGGGGATCATGGTGATTATATTTAGGGGTCAGCCCAGGCTACACTGCACTCAAATACCAATACATTTAGCCTGGAAGAGCTGTTTTTGGTCATTTGCTCAAATGGCAAGAAAATGATCCAACCGTGGCAGGGTAGCCTAGCGGTTAAGAGTGTTGGGCCAGGAACCGAAACGTTGCTGGTTCGAATCGCCGGGCCGACTAGGTGAAAAATAAATTGATGTGCGCTAATTGCTCCTGTAAGTACCTCTGGATAAGATGGTCTGCTAAATGACAAGAAGAAAACATTCTTTGCTCATTGTCGTGCTGATGCAGTATGAAATATGTAGTGTTGTGCTGCGAGTAGCCTAGGTGCCAGTCGAACTGGGGTTGTGTATCTTGCCCAGCTAGAGTTAGCGAGGCTAGCTAACAATGTAGCAGGTGTGAGTGCAGAGACCGTGGCACCCAGACTGTAGTGAAGAGACAGGTGTGTGTGATGGGTTTATCTGCTTGTCAACAGGCCCTCAGAATGGCTGGAACGACCCGCCTACCCTGAACAGAGTGCCAAAGAAGAAGAAGGTGAGACCTATCACACAATCAATTACACTTATACATTGTCATGCTGTGGTCACTGCTCTATAGCTCTCCAGGACACAGGAGCTGTTGATTTAAAAACATTTTTTTTTTAAATGGTCCATTAAAATAACATCAAATTGATCAGAAATACAGTGTAGACATTGTTAATGTTGTAAATGACTATTGTAGCTGGAAACGTCTGATTTAAAAAAAATATATATATATATATATAAAAAATAAAAATTTAATGGAATATCTACATAGGTGTACAGATGCCAATTATCAGCAACCATCAATCCTGTGTTCCAATGGCACGTTGTGTTAGCTAGTCTAAGTTTATAATTTTAAAATGCTAATTGATCATTAGAAAACCCTTTTGTAATTATATTTGCACAGCTGAAAACTTGTCCTGAATAAAGAAGCAATAAAACTGTCCTTCAGACTAGTTGAGTATCTGGAGCATCAGCATTTGTGGGTTCGATTACAGGCTCAAAATGACCAGAAACAAAGAACTTTCTTCTGAAACTCATCAGTCTATTCTTGTTCTGAGAAATTAAGGCTATTCCATGCGAGAAATTGCCAAGAAACTGAAGATCCCAGAGTCGCCTCTTCGCTGTTGAGACTGGTGATGGGTACTATTTAATTAATGAAGCTGCCAGTTGAGGACTTGTGAGGTGTCTGTTTCTCAAACTAGACACTCTAATGTACTTGTCCTCTTGCTCAGTTGTGCACCGGGGTCTCCCACCTCTTTCTATTCTGGTTAGAGCCAGTTTGCGCTGTTCTGTGAAGGGAGTAGTACACACCACCACAGAAAGCACCGAGCTAGGCTGCCTTTTGGAGCTGCCTTACTCAAGAAAACAAAAAAGAGACTGTTTGTATGCATCTTTATTAATTCAATGATATACATTTTTATTTACATAGTTTGCAAACTGATGTGACACGTATTAATGCCAAAATAACATGCACATTTTTTAAAAATACATATATTTTTATTACAGCCTGTAATCAAACCCACAAAAAATATGTAAATGATGTGGGGCTCAAAACAGGTGGGGCTCTGCCTTATCTTGGCAAAGGAGAAATGGTCACTAACACGGATGTAAACAAATGTATGAACAAAATATGAGAGAAGTAAGCATTTTGTGCGTATGGAACATTTCTGCTATTTTTTTAAATTTCAGCTCATGAAACATGGGACCAACACTTTACATGTTGTGTTTTATATTTAGTTCAGTGTACATTACACACATTATACACCACTGTTGCAGGTTCCAGAGAACTACACGCCTCCTTCCCCCATCACGGCCCCCATCTTTTCTCCCCTCGGTGCCGGGGACCCCCAGCAGCCCCCTTATATGCCTCCAGGCCAGGCCCAGAACCAGGCCCCCTACCAGGGCATGCAGCAGCAGACGGCCCCCCCACCCATGAACCCTGGCATGCTCAAGACACGTGGAGGAAGTGTGGAGGGAGCGCCCGGAGCCCCGACCGGAGATATCATACAGGTGCTGGTCTAGTCCTACATAAATTTGGTCTATTTATTGAAATTACAAGAAACATATTGCTAGTGGATTACATTACTGGTAGTGCAATATGGCCTCAAAGCTCTTAACATGGGACAATTTGCAACTTGGAAAGCTCCACAACAATTCCTAAGAGTTAGTCTAAAACCCATGTGCTGTGGTTCTGTTAACCTTCCAGCCGCTGCAGTCCATCCCTGCTGAGAAGATCACCATGAAGCCCATCCCTGATGAGCACCTGGTCCTGAAAAACACCTTTGAGGGCCTCATCCACAAGTGCTTGGCTGCTGCCACCGATCCTGTGAGTGCGGCGTGTCTATCGAGTCAGATTAGCTACGGAGTTCATAAATCGTCACGTACAACTACTTCTCCTTAAGTTATATAATTCGTGTAAAATTGTTCACACTTCCTCTTCAAACACTCCCTCAGCTTAGGGCTGTTGATATGCGTGTGTCATCATATTTCTATCTCCCCACAGCAAACCAAGAGGAAGCTGGATGACGCCAACAAACGCCTTGAGGCCCTCTACGACAAGCTACGAGAGCAGACCGTGAGTTGGAACAATTCTACGTTGTTACAATTCAAAAATTCTGTGTTAAAATGTTGCATATCATTTTGAGACGTGCGCTTACACCGCACATCTCTCTCAATTTCTCTTTCTCACGCTCTCTCTGTTTCCTTCTAGCTCTCCCCAGCCATCATAGGGGGCCTGCACAACATGGTGCAGTGCATCGAGTCTCGATCCTACGTGGAGAGCCTCAACATCCACACACACATAGTGAGCAGCAGCAACTTCAGCGAGACGTCTGCTTTCATGCCTGTGCTCAAGGTGGTGCTGACACAAGCCAACAAACTGGGGGTCTGAGCAGGAGAGACCCTCCCCGACTCCTCAGTCTGAGGTGAGATAGAGAAGGATTGGTCAGAGATGACGTCATAAGAGGCCAGGAAGTAGACGGAGGGAGCCAGGTGTTTTAATCAGTGGGAGTTCCATGTGGCTCCCAGTGCAGATATTACACTTCCTGTAGAATCATGAGATTTTATGACATAACTGTCCGATCAACTTCTTCATCCCATTCCGGACTCAAGAGACCCCTCCCCCTTCTCTTTTACAACTCAAACACAAGCCATGTCACCAGTATCAATACAGTATAGTAAACACATGCGGGACATAGGACCAAGATGTATTGATATTGCCAGTCTTATCGTTGTCACTGGGATAATATGTTAAAAAGCCAAACAACCCAGTTTTGAGGATCATATTTTGTTTTTAGAATATTTCTTTTCATTCTGTTTTTATTTTCTTGTTCATTTTTAGTGTAATCATGATTTTGACAGAGCAGAGTGCAATGGGGGTTGCTCCCCTTTTAACCAGACTGTACTTTAAAACACAGAAACCAGAGACTGTACTTTAAAACACAGGAGGAATCCATGCTAAGATAATATGCCAGGGATCATCATCATCAGACTGGTTTTAATTGGGTATTATTGTCAGGTTTAATAATGAGGGAACTAGCTTTTTATAATGGTCGTCATGCCATGAATTTCACGCCACAGCGTCCATTTCCTTTCCCTCAGTTGTCTTCAGTATGATTTAGGCTTTTGATTAAACAGTCTATTTGTCTCTTCATCCTGGTAAGATCAGAAATACACTTATGTTGCAAATGGGACATTTTTAAAATCGACAACATGCAATATTTTCAATAAATAGTATTTATTTAAAACCTGCTGCTTCATTGTTTTAATATCAGTTGCTTTCAGATGTCACTAATTAATGTGTGTCATAAACAGCTTGGATGCCATGTTTTAATAGACTAATTGTCTTTCCGTTTACAAATACTGGCCAATTAGTTGGTACTGGACATTTAACTAATCTGATACTGGATGCAGTGTCTGAATGCAATGTGAGTGTGTTGGAACGGAGAATGAAATGCATGTCTTGACTGTCTAGATCCATCTTCAGCCTTGACCTTGGAGTTTTTAGTATCTTGAATTTGTAATGTTCTTATGTATTTACAAAATAGTTACAATTAGCTTTTATAACAATCTCTGCCTGCCCTCCCTCATATGTACTAGGCCTAATATGTATGTACATTAGATTTAACTATGTAACTTGTAAAAAAAATAAATGCTTTCACAAATCATGTGCAGTCTGATCTTTTTCCTCAGATCTCCAATATTCTATCATGATACATTAGGCTACTGTAACATATCGAGCCTGTACAGATGGACTTTAACTCACAGAATATTTTCACACAACACCTACTTTAATCGTCTTGTGGCAAATATGCTCGTCTACAGTCCTGTTGCTTGAAAACCTTACGGTAAAAAGCTAAACTGTACACGGAAAGTTATTTTCTTAGATCATCATCCTTGCACTCAGCTGGTCCTGATTCCACGTGTTCTTACATCAGGACCACCTCAGCTGCGGCACGCTATTGGCTGCGCCACAGTAGGGCTTTCAACGCTCTCAGCCAGCGCACCTCCTTATCCTCACTGGCATTGAGGTCAGAGCAGAGGAAGGCGAGAGATTCAGTGTGTGTGAGCTTTTACCTGGAAATGTATGCGTTTTTGCTACATAGTTTGTGACTTTATATTTTCCATTGAGGTAACATCGTTTTAGCCTAGTCGGACTGATCATAGACCGTATTCCCACATTGTGCTGTGGAGATGGTGAGTGTTCCGGACGCAGTTGTTCTTCAGGATGGGGAGACTGTAGTCGAGGAGCCAATGGGACCTGAGGACTGCAGCGAGATGGCGATGGAAGCTCGGTGTCGGGCTGGAGATGAGAAGGCTGACCGGTGGCGGTCTCTGGGAATCGTATGGAGAAACGTTATCCTCATGGCCCTTCTGCATATCGGGGCGGTGTATTCCATCCTTGTTATCCCCAGAGCGAAGCCCCTTACCTGGGTCTGGTGTAAGTCTTATCTGCCGGAGATAACTTGCCGTGTGGAGGCTACCACTCATAGCGTGCTTGTGCAACTTCTGGAAATTACCATTGCAGTCGGTCGGTGCAAGCAGATGCCACTGAATACGTGATGAGATGCATGTTATATGTAGCCTACCCGACTCCCAAAGTGTATGCTATTTATGTTAACACATTTATGAGTAAACAAAGGAGATGCCAGCACTATAAATAATGATTAGTATTGCGCTTGTGAATTGAATTACTCCTTAATGCGCCTGTGAATTTAATTTGACCTAAAAAAAAAAAGGCATATTGTGTTTTTTCAATGTTATAGAGCAGAGTAACCTGTCTTCTTACTCTGTAACCAACTATTTTAGAGACAGTAATTCCTCTGATTTCATAACTGGAAAGGTATTGTCATAGACGCTTAATTCACGTAAGCTAATATGTAGATTTTTTAGAGTACATATGTTTTTTTGCTGTGAGAGCTTTCAGTGAGATAATTGAGATGACAACTGAACATCTTGAACAGATTGTTCCTTCAAAATGTAGTGGCGTCAAGTACGCACCATGTCAGAAACAGCAGGCATCTTGTTTTATAAGGGTTTCTAAATTAAACCTGTTTAAACGATTAAGTGAGAAAGTGTGTTGATGACCTAAAACATGAATATATGGTAGGTAATATCGAAACGAATTAAAAATAATCATTAAAAATCAAGTGTTATCATCTACCAAATTACCATGTTATAATTATTAGCTACATCATAATTTTGCGCTATTAAGATATTAATTGATGGATAACCATAATCTGTCATTTTTTTATTTTCTTGGAAAACGTTGAAGCTGAACCATGTCCAGTCACAGTGTGTCTGTACCACTCTGGGTGGGTGTTTACCATGCCCCAGTCACAGTGTGTCCGGCCCTGTACGGGCAGTGTCTGTACCACTCTGGGTGGGTGTTTACCATGCCCCAGTCAGTCATCACAGTGATGCACTGTTCCTGGAATCAATTCCACAGAGGCATCAGACAGCACAGCTCTCCAAGTGGAACCCTTTTCATTAGTCTAGTCATTAATCGTTTGAACAGGAGGGACACTATTTATAGCTGCACAGCCTCCGGTCTATGAGCCTTCATTATTCAAAAGCACAATTTTTTTGTGGAACTGGGTGCCAAACAGGGAGATTTGGATGAGCATAAACTCTCAGCCTGGTATCCACCTGTAACATTTACTAACCTGCTCGCCCTGCTGCTATCCTGGACCAGGCCTCTCTTGTAAAATAAATGTAATCTCAGTGAGACTAACCCAGATAGATGAATGTCAAATAAAAGAGAGGAATGTGTTTTTTAAAGATGAAACTGTTGTGTGCTCAGGTGTGTAACAGGAGGGTATTCACCTATATGTTTATTCATATTTTTTTTATGACTGTCGTGTCTTCTGGTGTGTTGTTGTTGCAGCCTATGTGTGTTTCATCGTGACAGCCCTGGGGGTGACAGCAGGGGCCCATCGGCTGTGGAGCCACCGCTCCTACAGGGCCAAGCTTCCTCTCAGAGTCTTCCTCGCAGCCGCCAACTCCATGGCCTTCCAGGTTAGTTCATGTCCTCCATCCCTCTCTCTCCCTCCGAACTGTTGACATCCCCTGAAGATATTTGTTAATTAGTTCAGGTGGGAGTCACTCATTAGAAAACCTTCATAAAGCACAGGGGATAAATATACAACTTCAATGTAGTATCGTATTGCTGGTCTTTCTGCCATTTCAGACACATAAAAGACGTCAGAGTTTTTGAAATACATTTCTAAAACAAGTAGATATTAATTGTTTAATATCTGTACTCCTACAAATCAAAAGCTATTTCTTCCGAAGTCTCTCTGCGGCTCTGTTGCGTCATGTCAGCATTACCTCTGAGGAAAGGACCAAAACACAACCCAACAGACAAACTGGCAGCTATAAACCTGAGCTGAGTTTCTTCCCTCTGGAACACATGACCCCATTTGAGTTTCAGCTTAATGAATCTAATTAAGTGGCTGACCGTTGTGCTCTCAGTCTCCTCCCAGGACCTGAAATATATTACACCACTGGTTTCTAAAGCAGGGAAACAATGGCTGCTGTGGGAAGTCTCCTGGACAGAAAGAATAGTGGTGTCGTCATGACTACCCAGGTGCACTGTGAGATACTTTTCTAGAATAGCAAACTGTAGATGATGTCATGTCTCTCTTTCACAAATAAATCATGAATGTCCACCAGAAACTGAATGTCCTCTTTATGTAAAACTTGCCTGAATGCAGGATTCAAAATGTTCACTTCGCACATTTTCACACATCGTTTTCCTCCTCTCTTCCCCAGAATGACATCTATGAGTGGGCGAGAGACCACCGTGTGCACCACAAGTTCTCAGAGACAGATGCAGACCCCCACAATGCAACACGAGGCTTTTTCTTCGCTCACATTGGCTGGCTGTTTGTGCGTAAACACCGCGATGTCATCGAGAAGGGAAGAAAGCTGGACGTCACTGATCTCTTGGCTGACCCCGTGGTCCAGTTCCAGAGAAGGTGGGTCCACTGCCCCATTTCACATTGACCATTAGCCCTAGCTCTAGCCCTGTTTGATTGACCAGAACACAACACCCTAACTCTGTGCTTGTTTTACTGTAAGTTGAATACAGATATCACAAGTTACTCTGAATAAGAGCTAAGATATACTCTCCTCTCCTCTCTTCCCTCTCACCTCCTCTCCCTTTCTACTATTTCATCCCAGGTATTATAAGACCTCAGTCCTGATCATGTGCTTCCTGGTTCCCACTGTGGTTCCCTGGTACTTTTGGGGTGAGACACTGTGGAACTCCTACTTCCTGGCATCCATCTTGCGTTACACAGTCTCGCTCAACGTCACCTGGCTGGTGAACAGCGCCGCCCACATGTACGGGAACCGGCCGTACGACCAGAACATCAGCCCCCGCGAGAACCGCTGGGTCACCTTCGGAGCCATCGGTGAGTCTGGCTATGACCTGTTATAACTCCTGTACAATGTCTTATACTGTAGTGACTGATAATGTTGCTGTATCTAGGGTCACTCTTCATTACTGCTTTGACTTGTCTGATATATTGTCTGATGTTTTACGATTCAGATGAATGGACTGAAATGACTGGAACTGTATGCAAAATAATACATGACATTTGTACTTCCACTCCCCACCTATCCCCTATACACATACTCCTAGGTGAGGGTTTCCACAACTTCCACCACACTTTCCCCTTTGACTACTCGACCAGTGAGTTCGGCCTGCGCTTCAACCCCACCACCTGTTTTATCGACCTCATGTGCTGGATGGGCCTGGCCAGCAACCGCAAGAAAGCCTCCGTGGAAACAATACAGTCCAGGAAACTAAGGACAGGGGATGGGAGCTACGGAGCGGTCAACAGCACACAAGATAAAGAAGCATGAGTGGTGGTTCTCACTGAACCAAGTCGTGGTTGAGAAGTCCACGGTGAGACGTCAATATATTCTTCGACCGCCACTGCATTATGATTTCTCATCATGTTTCATCTGCTATATTTTGTACTTTGTTCTTTTGGATCCCCGAATTGTACATTATGTTCTGACACAAAGGTGTCGTTTTTGACTCACTGGTTAGTTAATCCAAGGTTTAGTCTGGAAACCAAGACAACCAGACACCTTTTGAAATCAGAAAATCAAATCCTAGCATTGTTACTTACCTGTTGCATGAGCTTCCACAAGCCAGGCTCTGCAGTACGTTACTATGTGGAGAAGGGTTTCTAGTGCAGGGTGACTGGCGGTGAGGCATTATAAAAGATGACTCCTGCATTCAGGATACACATGCTGTTTATTGTCAACGTTTTGGTTGTCGTGTCTTGAAAAAGGTCACCAACCAAAACGTGGATGGTAAATGTCAGTCACATGCAGAGGTAATGGTGTATGGGAGTTAACTTTAATATGTTTCGACATGTTTACCAGAACGTGACGTAAGGGAGAGAGGAAAGGTCCCTGGTGTGTTCCCTCTAGCGTGGAAACTCACGTCACCTGTACCAAGTCCCCACCCCCCTTCCATCCTTCATCACATCGAGATGTCATTAGGCGGTGTGAAATAGGGCCGCTGGTTGCGGGGAACATTTATTTTATTCCCTTGCCTTACCATCAATCAGAATGTATCGCCTGTGAAGTATAACTTGTCTGTTTCCCTCCACGTTCAGCTTGTCTGCGAGACACAGACATGCGGAATAAAGCAATGTCTAAGTAGACGTCTGAGAAGCAGATAGATGACTGAAGAGGTCAGATAGATGACTGAAGAGGTCAGATAGATGACTGAAGAGGTCAGATAGATGACTGAGGAGGTCAGATAGATGACTGAAGAGGTCAGATAGATGACTGAAGAGGTCAGATAGATGACTGAGGAGGTCAGATAGATGACTGAAGAGGTCAGATAGATGACTGAGGAGGTCAGATAGATGACTGAGGAGGTCAGATAGATGACTGAAGAGGTCAGATAGATGACTGAAGAGGTCAGATAGATGACTGAAGAGGTCAGATAGATGACTGAAGAGGTCAGATAGATGACTGAAGAGGTCAGATAGATGACTGAGGAGGTCAGATAGATGACTGAGGAGGTCAGATAGATGACTGAAGAGGTCAGATAGATGACTGAAGAGGTCAGATAGATGACTGAAGAGGTCAGATAGATGACTGAGGAGGTCAGACTGAGTGGATGAGTATTACTGGTCTCTGACTGATTCAGTCTTTAATGATCATAGTTCACCTCTATGCTTTCAGAGAATCTAACGGACCGTGGAAGAAGTGGCGGGTAGATATTCAATATATCAGTCAAAGCAAGGCCGTACTGCAGCTTCCATGGCGACAAAAACGCTCGCAGGAACATTTCAGCGTTATCTACTCACTATGCTGAAAGTTCAGTCTCCACATTTACACGACACCACTACTCTCAGGTATACAACAGAAGTCGTTCGGTCACGATGTACTTCGTAGTGGGAGCGATTCAGATTTGAATTCAATACAAGACAGAACACGAGAAAAAGACGTGAGGTACGAGAGCATGTACCGAACTTTGATCTATCCCTTTGATGAATTGATTCCACTCTATTATTATGTGTAATGAGAGATAACATTACCATAGGACTTTTATTACTACTCTACTGTACTATATAGTATTGTTGAGAGATGAGCTCGTCTGTTATATGCCTGTGTTTTCCTCCCCCAGTGGTGGAATGACTGTATTTGTTTGTATTCTGTACCTGTCTTGTGTGGGTTTTATACTGTGTCGATATCAATAGCCTATATATTATTGATTTGGTTGTTTAGTTCTTATTGGACACACACATACACACATACAGTTGTGTTTTGCTAACCTTGTGGGGACACACAATTGATTCCCATTCAAAATCCTATTTTCTCTAACCCTAACCTTAACCCAACCTAACTCCTAACCTTTAACCCTTAATCCTAATTCTAACCTTAACCCTAAACCCCTAAAAATAGCCTTTTTCCTTATGGGGACTAACAAAATGTCCCCAGTTGGTCCATTTTTTTCTTAGTTTACTATTCTTGTGAGAACCCCTGGTTAAACTCATACACACACACACACACACAGTCTTGTATAACTAACCTTGTGGCGACACACAATTCAGCCCCATTCAAAATCATGTTTTCCCTAAACCGCTAACTTTACCCGGATCCCCAAACCTATCCCTAAAACTAAACCTAGCTCCTAACACTAATTCTAAACTTAACCCTAAACCCCCTAGAAATAGCATTTGACCTTGTGGGGACTAACAAAAGATCACCAGTTGGTCAAATGTTCATTTGTTTACTATTCTTGTGGGGACCAGATAAGTAAACACGTCCAGATGGTGGAGTTTCCTTTGTAGATGACTGTATCCGGCTGAGAGGATACATATGATTAAACTGATGTGTGGGTAACTGAATGTCTATAGAGTATCATCGTGCCATTATTATAGCTTAGAGAAATGATTTAATACAGATGCTTTATGTGTGCGTTTGTTGACTTTGTGCCATGCGTTGGAGAGGGCTTTTTCAATAATCAACTATAGTATAGGGGAGAGTGGGGTAAGTTGAGCCATTTTTGACATTCAGCATCACTCCATCAAGGGAAATATAGTATTGTTTCTAACAAAGATACCGACATACACTGAGTATACAAAACATTAAGAACACCTGCTCTTTCCATGACATAGACTGGCCAGGTGTATCCAGGTGAAAAGGTGCTGGGTTTTTCACACTCAATAGTCCCCCGTGTGTATCAAGAATGGTCCACCACCCAAACGACATCAAGCCAACTTGACACAACTGGGGGAAGCACTGGAGTCAACATGGGCCAGCATCCCTGTGGAACGTTTTTGACAGCTTGTAGAGTCCATGCCCTAACGAATTGAGGCTGTTCTGAGGGCAAAAGTGGGGGTAAGGATATTGTGTATCTATGGAAAAATCTGAATTAATTTTAAACATTAGTTTTGAAAGCAAAGCTTGTCCAAAAAAAGTGGTATCTTGACACAACTTACCCTGGGTATGAGGTAAATTGAGCCGCGGAACAGGGTAAATTAAGCCGTCTACAAACTTCTGTACTGAATTAAATATGACCACTACCTTTTTAAAACCATTGTCTTTTAATCATTTTAAGCAGATTTGAACACAGGCTTAACACTTAACAAAGAC
This sequence comes from Salvelinus namaycush, assembly GCF_016432855.1. NCBI lineage: Eukaryota > Metazoa > Chordata > Actinopteri > Salmoniformes > Salmonidae > Salvelinus > Salvelinus namaycush. Next base: position 39,665,947 of record NC_052337.1, on the reverse strand, counting down.
TTTGTACTTTAAAAAAACAAACACTTTTAACATAAGCCAAGCCCTGTTGTTACCTCATATCCCAGTGATAATGTCTTGCGTTACGCCTGGGACCAAACATTTCAATTGGCTCAACTTACTCCATAGCCATTGGCTCAACTTACTCCATAGCCATTAGCTCAACTTCCCCATAGCCATTAGCTCAACTTGCCATTGGCTCAATTTACCCCATTGCCATTGGCTCAACTTCCTCCAAGGCAAACATTTTCATGCTGGTTTAGGACCTCATATTGAAGCTTATAGAGACCCTAACTGATGTATAGAACAATCTTTAAATTATCTATTTTGGCTTAGATACAAGCATAATTAAACCTCTAACACAATAAATTCATTTGACCTGGTGAAAATATGTTTTTTGGACCTAACTTGCTCACCACTTTTTCCATTTGGTTACTTCCTTCAGACTTCATGAAACGATGACCTCTTCCTAAATATTGGGTCCAATGATACATTTTGTGTATGGTTTTCGAGAACTTTAACGCAAATCTTCCCCGTGTTTATGTTTATTGTCTGGAAAAGCAGCTGATGTCCCTCCCAAGTCCTCTGAGGATGGAGTAACGTTTGTGTGCATTTTATTTTTCATTTCAAGTACAGAAGATCTATTATGGTTTTACTCTATACCCATTGGCAATATGCCAACATAACACGATTCCATTATAATAGCATAGTATGCATTAGCATAATTGAATACAGCAGAAACCCACATACTTGGGAGACGCACCACAAGTGGCCTGCTCTCACGTCACACAGGCTATAGTGTAGGATAAGACAGCTTGCGTGCTGAAAACAAGAGGCGTACTGCTATTACTCTTTCCTACGGAGCATGGAAAAGATGTCACGGGGTTGACAGGTCAATACATTGTATTTAATGGGAAAATACGTGTCACGGGGTTGACGTGTCAATACATTGCATTCAATGGGAAAAGATGTGTCACGGGGTTGACGCGTCAATACATTGCATTCAGTGGGATGATTGTCACAAGGATGATGCTTATGCCAATCCATTCCAGTCAATGGGAATAGATGAGTGTCAACCAGTTGACGCTTATGTCAATGTATTGCGTTCAATGGGAAAAGGTGTTGTCACAGGTTTGATGCGTATGTCAATACATTGCATTCAATGGGAAAAGAGGAGTGTGACAGGGTTGACATATGTCAATACATTTATATTCAATGGGAAGAGAGCCACAAGGATGATGCTTATGTCAATCCATTCCAGTCAATGGGAAAATATGAAATGACGAGACTCACAGACAGACATACATGTCTCTTTCTCTCTCTCTCTATTCTCTAATCCCCCTCTACCTCTCTCTCCTCTTTGATTCACTCTCTCTTTCTCTCAAGCTCCTCTTTACCTCCCTCCCCCTTCTTGTACCACCTATCTTTCCCTGCTTCTCTCTCTTTTTCTTTTTCTCTCTCTCTCCTATCTCTTCCCCCCCCCCTCCCTCCTTGACCCTCTCCCCTCTATCTTCCCTCCTCTCATCTCTCTCTCTCCCTACTCTGTCAGTTGACTCTCCCGCTCCCCTCCCTCCTTCACCCTCTCCATTTCTCTCCCTCCTCCCCCTCCATTATCTCTCCCTCCTTCATTCCATCGCTGCACCTCTTCTCATCTCTCTCTCCATCTCCCACCTCCACACAGGACATTGACGCATAAGTCAATACATTGCAATTAAAGCAAAAAGGTTGGTGATACAGCTTCAATTGATGAAAAACTCAGACAGAGACCGACAGGCAGACAGATCGGTAGACAGAAAGACAGGCAGGCAGGCAAAGGCTGACAGACACACAGACAGACAGATAGACAGAAATGCAGGCAGACAGACATAGGCAGACAGGCAGACCGAAAGAAAGACAGACACAGTTTCGAGTCAATCTAAACTAATGTGAACAATATCCTCTTCAGAATTCATTCTAAGAAGGCTCTTAGCTTCTAGAACTGTAAGACCATTGTGTCCAATGGAGGTCAAAAATGCTATTGGGTTGATTGACTTCAAACTTCATATGCCAGGTCATGACGGTCCCCTGGTCACAAATATGTAAAATTTGAGAAGATTCAACCGCTTCTAGTCTTTACGTTAAGAATTGACTGTCCTACAGAGGATAGAAGAGAGTGTTTTTGTGAAACTTCAGGGAGAGTTTAAAGCACCATGTTGAGGATAAATTTAGCTATTTCCTGTTGCCACGGTGAGCTGAGCCATCAACACAGGGCATCCTTATAAAGTCGCAATGGGTTGTGCGGAAGGACGGTTAGCTAGCGCAATTGCAGACCACGGGTGCGTCATGGTTATATGAGGGCTGTAGGAAATGCTTTCCTCTATGGAAGAAAGGCCTTGTTCTCTTGGGAACAAAGTTTTCACTGTTGAAGAGTTCCTTTCACATGGTCCGGCTTGCAAAAATATACATCTCACACTCATGGTTATGGGCTTAAAAAATAAGACAACGGTACCATGTCAGATATAGAGTTGAAATATATTCAATTATGAGTTTTCATCCCAATATTGCACATCATATACACATCACAGAAGACTGAAATATAACAAAACCGTTCAACATAAAAACACTGGATTTTCATCAGTCTTTATTCATTATGAAAAATATTAATGACATTCCACCCATGAAGCCAAAGAGGGCGCTTTTGGTCATTGACTGCAGGAAAGGGCTACATAGGGTTATGTGTAGGGTTAGTGGACAAGAAGTTAGGGTTATGTCTAGGGCTAGGGTTGAGACAAAATGTAGAGATGAAGCAAAAGTTTAGGGTCAGGGTTGAAGCATAAGGTTTGAGCAAGTAGTAGATATGAAGCTAGGGTTAGGGTTGATGTAAACTAAAGTAGCAGGCGTTTAATAAATGCCTAAGCGAGGTTGAATATAGGGGAAAAGGAAGCTAGGTTGAATATACTACATCCCTGAAAACTGTCTGCCTGTCTATCTGTCGGTGTCTGTCTGTCTGTCTGCGTCTTTCTGTCTGTCTGCATTTTTCACCAATTTATCCATTGCAGCTGTATCAACCAACTTTTTTGACTGGAATGCAATGTATTGACTTGTGCGCGAATACCCTCGATGCATATTTATGTGTCAAATATCCTGTCTGTGGAGGAGGGAGAGGAAAAGAGAGATGAGAAGATGGGGAGGGAGGGAAAGAAGGAGAGAGAATGGAGGGGAGAGTAAGGAGAGAGAAGGGGGAGAAAGGGAGAGGGTGAAGGAGGGAGGGGGGAAGAGAAAGAAGGGAGGGGAGAGATAGTCAACAGACAGAGGTGGGAGAGAGATGGGAGGGGAGGTAGGGGAAAGAAAGAGAGATAAAAGAGAGGGAGGGAGAGAAAGGAGGAGGGCGAGAGAGAGAAAGGGGGAGAGGGTGGAGGGGGTGTAAGAAGGGGAAGGGAGAGTAGAGGAGATAGAAAGAGATGGAGGCAAAGAGAAGGAGATAGAACGAGTGTATGTAGAGGTGTGTGTATTGACATAACCATCAATTGGTTGACGCTCATCTTTTCCCATTTAATGCAATGTACTGAGATAAGTGTCAACCTTGTGACACTTATTTTCCCATTGAATGCAATGTACTGAGATAAGCGTCAATCTTGTGACCCTTATTTTCCCATTGAATGCAAAGTATTCATCTAGTGTGTCAATAGGTTGACACTCATTTTTTCCCCATTGACTGCAAATTATTGCTGAGCGATTAACCAAAATGTAGGTTATTTTTTCAGTTTTTAAACAACTCATTTTTTCCCCTGTGACCTGCTCCGTTTTTTCTAGAGATAAATCAGATCAAGTCCGAACTGTGCGATGTAGTACGGAGTTGTATTTTCCGACAGGCCAATTTTATACATAGTTTAGCGCAGAAAACATGGTAATTAACTACAATGACCATAATCCATTAGGCGCCGGTCTGTGTGCGGCACACCGGAGAGGGAGAGAAGAGACAGAAGACGCACATTCGAGAGGGATAGAGAGCAGTTGCTTCGGGAGGTATCTCTACCTGAAAATACATGATTTAAGTGACTGATAGTTGGTATACAGCAGTCATGAAAGTATACATTATTTACCTTGAAGAACTTCTAAAATAGTGATTTTGTCAGACAGCATAGGCAGCAGCTCTATAGAGATGAGATGATGACTTGCGCAACAACTGAAATATTTTATCAAAGTAAAGTAATGTGAAAAGATAGTTAATAAGTGATAAGCGGTAATGGGCAGTCACTACCATCATGGGACTTTTATTAATTGTTTTATTCTGTGTTACAGCATTCAACCCACATAATGCATAGTGCATTTAATGTTTATTTTTTAATAATCGAACCGACCTCAAAAAGCACTAATCGCTCCGTACTACTGTAAATGTATTGACATAAGCCTCTATCCTGTGACACACATCTTTTCCCATTGAATGCAATGTATTGACATCACAGGATGTTGTTGGCAATTTAATTGGGGAGAATGGGCTTGTGGTAATGACTGGAGCAGAATCAGTGGAATGGTATCAAATACACCAAACACACGGTTTCCAGGTGTTTGATGCCATTCCATCTGCTCCGTTCCGGACATGGTTATGAGCCATTCTCCCCTCAGCAGCCTCCTGTGATTAACATAAGCATCAATTGGTTGAGAGACATCTTTTCTCATTGAATGCAATGTATTGACATAAAGCATTAATTGGTTGACAATCATTTCCCCCCCATTGAATGCAATGTCTTGACAGAAGAGTCAGTTGGTTAACCTTAAATTTTCCCATTGACTGCAATGTATTGACATTTTGAAGCAGATAATGGGCTGATAACAGAGAGAGGATCACCCATGACCTGGTGGGGACTGCACTTTCTATCACACTATCTTTGGATTTAGTGCTCTCTAGCACGTGTTTATCCGGCGCAACGTTTTGTCTTGGTGGCGGTTCAGATTGGCCTTGATTGCAACGTCCACATTTTTTTTTTTTAACCAATCATAGACGTCTATGTTTGGTTCAGATTTGGTCCGGTTTCAACGTCCCTAGACGTCCAGTCCTGACGGCCTTGATTTGGCCCAAACATAGACGTTTATGATTGGTTCAGATTTGGTCCAATCATAGACATCTGTTTATCATAAGTTTGGACAGCACAGGACGGTACATTACAGTACAGTTATGAAAAGTAGAGTATAGTACAGTACAATAAAGACGGGTAAAGTATAGTTCAGTACGGTATAATGTACTGTATTTGACCCTTTTTATCTGTTTTTGCTATCTCACACACCATTTGGCTTTACAGCTGTGTGTGTGTGTGACATTAACAAAATGGTTCTCATTGGTTGCAGGTATTTCATAGCTATTGAAGATGAGAAGATAACACCTCTGAGTTCAGAATACAAGTAAGGACTATTAATAACTTAGCAATATGTTATTCCAGTTATTATGACCACGCACCAGTTTCTAAATATTACATGTATTTTTTTCACAGGCGATCTGGCCCTAAATCCCCTCCATTTATAAGGTACAGTACACACACCCTATACTAGTACCAACCTTACTGGTTACTAATCTTTACCTAGGTTTTGTGATTCCTGTCAATACAATTGTATCTTTCTCTCTCCCACCATCTTCCCCCTCTCTCTCAGCTTTGCAGGCAATGCTCCCCCGGCCAGTTGTGTATTTAGCCAGGTCATGAACCTGGCTGCCTTCGTAGGTAAGACTGATGCATGTTCTTCTGTTTATCTCCTGTATGAACATGGAAACATAGTCAACATTGACCACTGAACCAAAAATAAATGGCAGGACAGAGACACTAATAGAAACAACGGGATGCACATTATAAAATGGGGAAGTGCTGTCTATTGCTTGGCATGCATTTAGTCAGTAGTTCCAATGGCAGACCATGTAGTGCTCATTATAAACAGTTGTTGAGGATGTTAGTATTGAGTTAGAACAAAAGCCTGCACATCCTGTGGGTTCCCAGGACCAGGAATGAAATGGTTAGAGACCACCAGACCAGAGATAGATCCCTTATGGGTCTATCATTGGTGTCCTCAGATACCTGCAGCTGAAGCCCCAGGTCCACAAACCCTGGCTCAACATCAGCAGTCTGGTGGCCCTGTCCCTGGCCTGCTTCAGCATGACACTGGTGGGGAACTTCCAGGTAGGAGTCACTGACCCTGTCCTACACTTCCCCCTAACTCCTAGACTGTCACTGCCTACTAGCCCCTACCGCCCAGACCCAAGACATTTGGGAACCACTGATAAAATAGCCAAAAACCTCAACCTGGTTTGCAGTGATAATCAGATGTTTGCCAGAGGTTGTAGGGTCACAGTAAACATAAAACAGATAAGAGCCATGTCTGTTTTGTCTTTGGTCCAGTTGTCAAATGACGAGGAGCTCCACAACATTTGCACGTACATGACGTTTGGCTTGGGAACGTTGTTCTGCTGGGTTCAATCTGTCATCACCCTGAAAGTCAACCTTAGGAACGAGGGTCGGAGGGCAGGCATCCCTCGCTTTCTGCTGTCTGGGGCCCTCACCGCCTGCATGCTTTTTTGTATCCTTCCTCTGGCTTGCACCAGGGACTCACCCTCATCACTTAGCAGACGCTTTTACAAAGTTACTTGCGACACAGTTAGTATAATATTATGGGTATGTGGGCTGGATACAGCTGTAGAGGTGGAAACCTTGCTTTCACTTATTCAACAGTTCGATCAGTGTTCACCTCGAAGGAAGCTAGGAATTTTATGTTTTGTATAGTGTTTGTTTGATACTTAACTCCCCCGGTTCAGACATTGCCCTGATTGTGCAGCGCCTTCCCATCCATGCGGCGCGAGCGCAGTGGGCGCTGGTCATGTTCTTTCTGAGCTTCCTCGCAACCGTCGCCATCGAGTTCAGACACAGCCACTTTGAGATCGTCTGCACCGACAACCGCGACCCGCCTCTCAGCCTGTCAGAAACCTTCTCAGAGGTGTCCGAGTACCAGTCGGACCAGCTACAGAGCTTTGGAGTACTACAAAAAACAGTTAAGTTGCCTGTGGTGTGTCAGTTTGGGGGGGGGGTGTACAAATGAACATGAAGTCTTTAGGGGGTCAAGGGCTCCAGTGGGTCTCTGTGAGTTAGTCAACCACTACTGCATGTCTGAACGTAATAACCAGTGAATGACTGTCTACTACTACTGTACGTCGAGGTGATCTTTCAAAAGCAACAAACTCTTTCCATAAGCAACCTTTGTCATCTCCTCAGCAGGGGTGTTCACTAAAATATGCTAAACGATTCCATTGAAGATATGAACATGGTTGTTTATCATGTAGCTGTGAGTTGTAGGAGAACTCATGTCTCAGATGAATAGTGACACCATACCTCACTGACTTTCAGATGAATGTAGCAAAGTCCTCAAAATGTGGGAGTCATCACCCTCTCCCATTTTTGATTCTACCAAACTTCCTCTACCGACATGAGGTTTTCTGTTGTGTTCACTCTCTTTCCTGTCTACCTCTATTTTCAACCTGACTTAAGACAGACCGTTTGTGAGGAAGTCTCAGCCTCTGAAGATTAGTACAGTAGTAATACTTTAGGTCATCACCCAGGTACAATGATGCCATTCTGAACCATCACTGTTGCGCCCATTAAACAAGTCATGGGAATCTTTTTCAGTGTTCTCTCCATTGCATGTGATTTAGTACAACAATTGGCTTTGTCATTCGAGCATAACTGACACATGCATCTCAGTGTTGTACTGCTGTTGTTTGTTAGAACATTAAATGATTTTACACAATAAAATCTGTCTTTGCATTCTGATTAATGCACTGTACAGGATTGGGCTACTCAACATGTTTCAAAATGTGACTCACAATGGAAACAAACAGTACAGAAATGTAATACTCAAACTTCCAAGTTCAATCAGCATGATTTTGAAACACATTAGTTAAATACAAATAAAGTGAACAACTTAAATATGGTTTTTATTTAAAATGCTTAAAAAAGGCGAAAGAAACCCTGGGAGGTCCCTTAAAATGTGCAGTCTGCAGACTGGTACGACTCTTGGTGCCCACCCGTTGTGTAGCCTAGATACCCGACTGTTTCTGTGTTCAACAACGCTACACTGTTACCTGGCTAAGACAACGACATGTTGGCTAGAGCAGAAACAGACTGGCACCCAGGCTCCCCTTTTAGTGCGCTCCCAAAATCCTTGGATCAATGGCCGACCCTCCCATTCCCCTTGGACAAACAGTTCTTATGAGAGTGGCCCGGTTCAATTTCGGTTAGTAGCTTCTTCCCATAGCCCACTCCCCTTCAGTCTGTAAGGACCAGATAGGGGAAAGCAATAGCTCCACCTGGCTCTCCAATAGGCTTAAAAAGGAGCGTCAATCGCTTTGCTTTTACCATTCCAGTTCTTTGATAAGACCCAAGGGGCACCAGGTGCTAGGGGAAGAGGCTAGGGAACATGATTGAACGGGGCTAGTGAGGAAGTGTTCTCCCTCTCTCTAGCGGTGTTCCGATTCTCTCAAGTGTACGCTCATTACTCCCCCTCATGCATTTAAAAACAAAAAGGTGTTAGATATATGGCAAAACCTCCCATGCGTACACTTATCCAGTACCTTTACATCCACAAGGGGGGGGAGTCAATGAGTGCACACTGAGGAGGAAAAGGGCAGAATTCGAACGGCAGCATCTCTCCCCTCCCCTCCAGTGTTAAACGCCGCCCGTCACTTCCAGTTGGCTGAAAGTTGTAATGAGGTTATAGTGTGACCTCTCCTCCTCCGTCAGCTCCATGTTCCCCGGCCGCACCACCACCGCCACGTTCACACCCGCATCCTCCGCTGCCTTGGCCTCTGCAGGGAAGAACAAAAACACAAATATCCTCCTCTCGATCATGTTCCCTGAGTCACACTAGGATCCCAGTACAGCATGCTCACCCAAGTCCCAGTAACGGTGTAACAGAGGCACTAACCCTTGGTTGTAAGCTAAGCTAACAACCTACACAACAAAGGAAGGTAGAACATTAAGGTGATTGTGGGGCCAACCTGAGGCAGCCGTGTGGCTCTCCATGAGATGGCATCTGCTTCCCCTCAGGGTAGGGTGACCACATTTAAAAATACCCAAATCGATGAGTTTGAGGGACATTCGCACCCCTCCACTAATGTAGCCCATTGAATATCATTATACAAAACGCATCCTCCAACTGCAACGTCTGCCTATGAAATTAGTATTTGTAATACCCTCAAAACACCAAGTCAGGCTACCTAATATCTAAAATGGACAATTCTTCACGTTTTATTGTGAAATATCCAAACTGCATGCCAATCATTTGATCTCAAATCGGTTTCATGGGAATATTCATTTAGATCTTCTTGAATTACTGTTTCGTGAGAAAATGAGAAAAGATGGTATTACACTATATAAGCCTTCGTTTTCCCCCCCAATCAAAATCCCATTCTGCCTTGTGGCGCACGCTGTGGAGTTTTGACCACATTGGATTTATTTTAATTTTAAATGTACTATTCAGCTAACCATTCTAAAATCTCAAGAAATTAGTAACAGTAACGTTATACTATACTATGCTATTATATTTGGTTATATAGAATACTAATTCAACCGTGTGATCTTCCGAGACATTGATATATATGTCAGCTTTGATCCAACTTGACTAGATGAGCACCACTAAGAAGTGGCGGCGTGACACTGCTCCTGCAGCACTACACCCCTTCTCCCGCTAGCCTACTCTTTTGGTGATGAAAAAAAAAGAAAAAAAAAAAAGACACCACATGTGGCTTGTTTTATGAAAATCTGGGAATGTGTGGCCAAGGAAACATTTCTGGTTGGTCTCAGAATGTATAACAGTTAGGAAGGTAGACTTAAAAACAGGATTGAGTGAAGTAGTAGAAAATATGATGAATGAGCAACTAATGAGCATAGAGCCTCACTAGTTTGACGAAGTCACCTTATAGCCCATCTTTCAGTCTAATACGGCTGTGGACTTACTCTTCATCAGCTTTTTAAAAGTAATTAGGCCTAACTGTCCTCTCTGAGTTTAGCTGGAATTTAGCCCGAAAGGATTTGAGAAATGTCATTGGTTGACATTGGCCTGTGTCTCGTCTTGCACAGAATATCAGATCTCAACAACGATTGGAGAAGTGTTCAACACCCCTGTACCAAATCCTAATGATATAGGCCTACATCTTCCATAAGCCTAACTGCAAGAGACCGGTTCGAATGAAAAACAGGACAAATGTTTAAAAAAACACAAAAATAGACATTTGTTTGAATTTGTTGATAAATTCTGCACTAAAGCAGGGCTAGCTACATGGCTTCAGTTATCAAAATCTGGTAAACGTATCATTTTCCTTCATGTTACCCAGTAGGTTATTGAGAACATGCGTGTCCATAAAACAGTCCATAACATAGGAAAATAAATACAAGTTAAAATATGCCCATTTGATATTCTATAAGCAGCATATGTACTTGTCTAATGCAGGCTGGGTTGTTGTAGTTCAGGACAAGCCCTTTGACAAATTCCACTGTGGAATTCAGTCATAGCTAAGTTTGGCAAAGCTTCTGAGGCTGATCCTGCTAGGTAGACAGGCTCTGGTCCAAACAACATGTAAAGAGCATTCACCGTTGAACTCATTTGCCTGCTACAACACTTACCCCGTGTGATATCTGTCAGGAACATGATTTCCTCAGACAGGCAGCCCATTCTCTCTGCAATTCTCTCATAGCTCTTACTTTCTACTTTAGCGCCTATGTTGGTGTCGAAGTGGCCATCAAATAGCTGAAAGGATAGAGACAATCTGAAGTTAGCTGGGAGTAGGACTACAAAATTCCAGTAAATTTCCCCAAAATTCCAATGTTTTCCAGAAATCCTGGTTGGAGGATTCCCCGATTTCCTGCTTATTCCCTCCTGATTCAAGGAATCTTCCAACTGGGATTTCTGGAAAAACTGGATATTTTGGGAAAGTCAGGATTGTATTACAATTAGGGATGTGAAAAATTGACAATTTTCCTTAACGTTTAAACTGTTATTTTCTCTCTCGATTAATAAAAAAAAAAAATTGCATGTGAATTCACAAAGCAAAATATTGTGCTGCATATGACTGCTAGGGGGAAATGCAGTTCCATCTACCGCAGTCATGGCTACTCCGTTCCCTTATCACAGTGCTTTCAGGTCTGTTGTTGGGGGGCCTGCGCTGCTGCCAGCACCAGGTTGGGTCTCACAGTGCGTCCCTTTCAGATGGTTAAGCATTGCACCTGTACTACAATTACTGTAGACCTACCTCAATTCCACAGCGCAAAGTTTGAATTTCACCATCTTCTCATAGCATTGCAATAGAGGACGCTGCTGTCGCTTGGCTTTCTCTGCCATTTTTCCCAATGATGATGACGTAGTGGTGGAGAGTCGACTCCAAAATAATCAATTCCTTGACAGCTTGCACTTTCAATTCCTATTTCTGAGTGTCAAGACTCAGTATTTTTGGAACGGAGGAGACTGATTTGTTGCCGTACCCTACTTCTGAGAACACAAAACACCCGCATCTTTCATAGCAAGCTAGCAAGGGAAAGAGAGGAGAGGGGCACAGTATAGGCAGGTCAGCCACTAGGCAGACAGTCAGAACCGTGCACTTGGCCTAGCTATAGGTAATTAAAACCTGTATCTCAGAACTTTAGTAAAGCAGGGCCTATCAATGAACAGACTAGGATATTCTACACACAACAGACCAAAGACTGAACACACTCGCATCATTAGCAAAGAGAAGGAGGTGAGCCAGGGGAGGGGGCAGAAAGAACCGTGCACATGTGTCTTGGTAACCTGTATCTCACATATTCACTAAAGTTCCTCTTCCTCCCTGGTTTTATTTAAAATTACACAAATTTCCCCAGGCCTTTATAGCCTATCGTCTAGTTAGGCTATAACACGGAAAATAAAAATTGTGATAACTGCACTGTGATTCTAATTTTGTGAGACCGCGCCCCCCCCACACACATCGCTTTTTCGGTTGACTTTTTCTAAACGTTAACAATCCCAACTGCGTTTAAATATTCACACCCCTAATTACAATGAACCAGAGAGATGTGTGTTCTACACAGTTTATAAAGAGAAGAGTTCCTTACATCTAGGACGTCTCCCTCTACAGAGTATCCAAACAGTAGTTTCTGGGCTTCCACGCTGCCAGAGGAGTAGATATAGACCTTCAGGCCCTGCCGTCTCCACCTCCTGATGGACGGAACCACGTCCTGGTACACCCTGGTTCACACACACACACATATATTAGTAATACTGTGTGGATAAGTCAACAGGACTCCAGACAATGATGGTCTGAAGGTGACATTTGGAATAAATGCAGCAGTACAATAGGACTTGATCCTCTCACAGGCGGTTTAGAAACCATTAATACCACTACATAAGACTAAACAACCTGTAGATCTACATTTCTGCAGGGGGGGGGGGGGAATCATATCTTGCAATCTGTGCATACAGTTGTACACTTGCACTTCCCTTAAATAATTCCCCATTTCTTCTAAAATAAGTTGAACTGGAAAATAAACCAACGACATATGGCAACGTAGTATAGAGCGTATCCACACGTCATTTTACATAAAATTATGGGCTCGTTCAGTTCAAAAGTGTTGCACCGTTTCCATTACTCAAATGACAGGCTGGCAAGAATCTATCCAAATTTCAACCCCAAGTGTTTGTGATTCAGCGACTGTTTTGGTCATGCCAATCTCTGAGCGGCTTTTTGGGACCCTGAGACATTTTCACATACATGTAACAAAACAGTTGACCCCAATCTGCTCACTGCCATTTTTCATCTACCACCTTTAAAATGTGTAATGTTACCACCCATCAATAGTATTTGCCTCACTTCTCGCTCGCAGTCTTACTATCTTTATCATGCTGCTGCTCCCCCTATGCTCTTTACCTGACTCCCTTTTCAAAGAGGTCTAGAAATGTACACGTTTTGTGCTCTTGTAGTAAGCAATCACTCCCTTATTACACTACAAATGATCTAGAACTGGGCTAATAACTCACTAACTAGCAAAGGATTTGAACAAAATGTGCACACATGGCTACATGCAGCACTCGCTTTAATCTCAAAACAAGCTCATCTACTCATGCTGTAAACGGCACAGATCCATATATGGCAATGTTCTACTTGCACAGATCCATATATGGCAATGTTCTACTTGCACAGATCCATATATGGCAATGTTCTACTTGCACAGATCCATATATGGCAATGTTCTACTTGCACAGATCCATATATGGCAATGTTCTACTTGCACAGATCCATATATGGCAATGTTCTACTTGCACAGATCCATATATGGCAATGTTCTACTTGCACAGATCCATATATGGCAATGGTCTAATTGCATAGAGGCCTACTGCAGCTCTGATTGTTTACGCCGCACCGGTCTGTGTACACTAGAGTACGGGCGGAGTCGTGCGTGTCAACGCAATAGAATCCTACTCTGATGTGTTCTGCCTAGAACAAAATCGTTTGCATAGTTTTTCAGTATGTTGCATTGAACGTGGCTAATATTGTGTTGATTCTATCACAATTTCCACAGTAAAGGGAAACGTTGATAGGGTTAACAGGGAAAACTCTAGAACAGTGGTCACCAACCTTTGAGTCAAAATACAAGCCAAAATCTACCACTTTTTATTTAAACATGACTTTAAAAAAACATAACCCTATGCAACATGAACTAATTAAAAACAGAACTGTAGCAATGAGGTTTGTGCAGCAAGTTAAACATTATCACCGCATATTAGCTTTGCTTGAATTGCCCTGCCAATGCATTGTTGGTCAGGTCATTTTTAGGCTATATGATCACACCAGTAATAGATCGGTTGTTGTATTACTTGTGAAGCACAGCTGAGTGAGCATACATTTAAATCATTTGCTTTTTATTAAAAAAAATATTGGGCTGATGGGGCCTGCATCTGATGGTCAGTCAGTGGAGGGAGAGAGCATTAGACTGAGGGTCCACCTCTCAACATCTCTCCGCTGACACTGACCAAAAAGGGACACAGTCTTCCAGATGATGGCGAAACTCAAGTCGCACCGCATTATTTCTGCCTAATGCACAAATTCATGTTGTTACTCCTATGAACAGAGAATCCTATGAACAGAGAACAAAGAAAGACCCAAACCGCTAATAACAACGCAAGCCTATAGATACATTTTCCTACTCATATTTCTGCTGCAGTGCTTGTTGTAGGGCTGAGTGCAAATAGGAAGAGCGCACATTTTATGGCTTATAAAATTGTTGAATACAAAGTGTTGACAGTGCTGAATAAGAATTTAAACATGAACTCAGTCATAAAAACAGCAGCTCTTTGCTGTATTCGTTGACAGTCTCTCTCTAGTCATGGTTTTAAACATTTTGAAATCTCACAGTATCAACTATGCTGTAGCTTTCTTTTATGCCTGCTACGTCACTGCAGACACAGTAATCTGAGCCATCCGATTGGCCAGCGTTAGGCCTATAGTGCACTTGATTTGCTCTCTGGGCTCACCGGGAAGGCAGAGTTTGTACCTTCAGACACATGAAATGGTTCAACTTATTAGCCTCCGATTGGAGTCGGTGTGTTGGATGCTGGGGCGAGTATATGCACCCCTCCGGGTCCCTGGGACCGAGCTTGGGGGACGCTGTAGTAGGCCAAACATGGTAAGAGGCATTCTTAAAATGTCAGCATTGGTGTTGTAATTACCATTGTTATTACTTATTGCCATTGTTTTTTTGTGCCATTTTTGTATGATGCCTTGGTGGGGTGGGTGAGGAATATATTATTGTCAATGTCTTAATTTGAAAAATGTCAAAATAAAGTATATATTTTTTTTTAAATACAATAACTTTGGATCTCCACACCTTGTTACTGGAATTTTAACATTGCAAAACTAATTAAAATTGTTATTTAAAACAAGTGGCATGGACAAAATGATTGACACTCCGGCCAAGATAACTGCCGACAAATCCTTCTTGCAGACATCAATGAGATAGCTGCACCTTTAAAACTGGCAATTTGGCACTCGTCAGCAGCAAAGCAACCCCACAGCAAACATTGGTGAGGTTCGATAATGATTGTAGGGAGGGTGTTCTTTTCTTTGAATGCTTAATTTGGTCATTGGTAAACATAGGAAGACCCCACTGCTGAAGGAGACAAGAAAGCCTAATTGAACTTCTCAACAACCCAACTAAACAAGCCTAAATCCTAGGAAACTGTTCTGTGGATCATTGAAACAAAATTAGAGATCTTTGGCTATACAGATCAATGACGACCAAATGAAGTGTTCAATGAAAATAACATCCTCCCTACAATCAAACATGGGGGAGATTTGATAATGCTGTGGGGTTGCTTGCTGGGACTCCCTAAAAACACACCACTTCGATACAGCTACAACCGGAAGCGGCTTTTCATAGCAGGTTAGGAGAGCATTTTCGCTAACCTCATCCTAATTCTCCTAACCTGCTGCGTAAGTCACTTCCGGTCGTAGCTGTATCAAAGTGGCGTGTTTTTAGCGAATCTCTTGCTTGGCTGCCTCTGCTCCTGGGGGCCTTGAACGTGCGCAATGCATCATGAAATGAGCAGATTATCAGGTGTTCGGCGTCTAATGTTCAACCCAGTGTGAAAAAACTGGGTCTCCGTTGAAGGTTCTGGTTCTTACAGCATGACAACTCCAAACACACATCAAAAAGCACTAAGTAATGATTCAAGAAAACGCTGAACTGTTCTGGAGTGGCCAGCGAAGAGATCTAAATCCCATCCAAAACCTATGGCGAGATCTGAAAACAGCAGTTGGTCGAGGGAACCCCTCAAACATGATAGAATTATAGCAGTTTGCTGCTGAAGAGTGGCCCAAATTGCCAGTAGAAAGGTACAGCAAGCTCATTGATGGCTATAAGAACCAAAGGCTGTGAATGTCTGTAACTAACAAGTTTGCCAAAAGGCACCTAATGACTCTCACACCATGAGAAACAAGATTCTCATGATGAAACCAAGATTGAACTCTTTGGGCTCAATGCCAAGCGTCACATCTGGAGGAAACTTGGCACCATCCCTACAGCGATGCGTGGTGGCAGCATCATGTTGTGGGGATGTTTTTCAGCGGCAGGGACTGGGAGACTAGTCAGGATCGAGGCAAAGACGAACGGAACAAAATACAGAGAGGTCCTTGATGAAAACCTGAACAGAGTGCTCAGGACCACAGACTGGGGTGAAGGTTCACCTTACAATAGGACAACCCGAAGCACACAGCCATGACAACGCAGAAGTGTACTTGAGTGGCCCAGCCAGAGCCCGGACTTGAACCCGATCAAACATCTCTGGAGAGAACTGAAAATAGCTGTGCAAGCAACGCTCCCCATCCAACCTGACAAAGCTTGAGATAATCTGCAGAGAAACTCACCAAATACAGGTGTGCCAAGCTTGCAGCGTCATACCCAAGAAGACTCGAGGCTGTAATCGCTGCCAAAGGTGCTTCAACAAAGTAGTGAGTAAAGAGTGAATACTTACGTAAATGTGATATTTCCGTATTTTGTTTGTTGATAAATTAGCAAAAACTTCTAAAAACCTGTTTTTGCTTTGTCATTATGGGGTATTGTGTGTAGATTGATGAGGGGGAAAAAACGACTTCATCAATTTTAGAATAAGGTTGTAACGTTACAAAATGTGGAAAAAGTCAAGGGGTCTGAATACTTTCCGAAGGCACTGTATTTGGCAGGAACTGTATCTCTGTCTTATGTTAACCATGAAATTATGTCTATGGGATATTTGCACTAAAATCGATTTAGGATTCATCCCTCATACAGTACCCTCAGTGCAATAGAAGGAAAACTTCTGGCTACTTACTCGCCTTTGATTCTCCCAGCAGCGTAGGCCGCCCTCCACATGTGTCCCTGCAGCTGTTTCAGGGCCGTGGTCTTCCTGTCCGAAGCCATCTGCCACAGCACGTTGTCCACCACCTCCCTGATGGCTTTCTCCTCGTCCGTGTGCCCAGACTGGTCCAGGGCGTGCTGCGCACATGCTCTGTTCAGACGCAGGTCCTCCTCAACCTAACATGATGAAAGGGTCAGCACAGGGTCAAGGGTTAATCAGGGTCATGTTCATTAGGGAGCAGGGTTGGAATTAACCAGACAACTCTTGGGGTTATCCAACGTTGAAGACAGACAGCTCTTGGCCGACAGGAAACTGTTAATTCCAGTAAATGAGATATTATGGTAGCCGCCACGCTATTATGAGAACTTATCACTGTTCTGCATTCTGCAAATCAATAAGCTCATTGGAGGAGGAGAACTCATTAGCTCCATTCACAGACCTGTCTGCATCCCTTATTGAAGAACCCAATGTTACAGAATTTACTGTAGTCAAGTGTTTCTCGGATGTAGATAGCTTTCCATTAATTATGTCAGTGTTCCTCAACCCCCCCTTGTTCTGGTCCGTCAAATGACCGATCTAGTCAGATTTCAAGTGGTAGTTTTGATCTAAAGCAGTCAAGTGGTCCTCAAAGGAGTTCAACCACCCTAGTTTGCCAGTCCCTCCCTGGTGTAATAAAAACAAACAAAGAGCTTCCTGCAGTAGGTCTGCTATACTTAACCAGCCAGTGAACGTGAGTGCAGCTCTGAACGCTCGTCTCATCGCTTGCACTCATGTCATCCCATCTGACAGGATGCAGGGCACTTAAGGCCGGCAGCTAATCAAATACACCCATTAATCCATGACCTACATAGCTAAACTCAGGAAAAAAAGAAACATCCCTTTTTCAGGACCCTGTCTTTCAAAGATAATTTGGAAAAATCCAAATAACGTCATAGATCATTGTAAGGGGTTTAAACACTGTTTCCCATGCTTGTTCAATTAACCATAAACAACTAATGAACATGCACCTGTGGAACGGTCGTTAAGACACTAACAGAGGCAATTAAGGTCATAGTTATGAAAACTTAGGACACTAAAAAGAGGTTTTTCTACTAGAGGTCGACCGATTATGATTTTTCAACGCCGATACTGATTATTGGAGGACCAAAAAAAAGCGATACCGATTATTGGAGGACCAAAAAAGCCCGATACCGATTAAATCGGCCAATTTTTAAATTGTCATTATTACAAATAAAAATTACAAAAATACTGAATGAACACTTATTTGAACTTAATATAATACATCAATAAAATCAATTTAGCCTCAAATAAATAATGAAACATGTTCAATTTGGTTTAAATAATGCAAAAACAAAGTGTTGGAGAAGAAAGTAAAAGTGCAATATGTGCCATGTAAAAAAAGCTAACGTTTAAGTTCCTTGCTCAGAACATGAGAACATATGAAAGCTGGTGGTTCCTTTTAACGTGAGTCTTCAATATTCCCAGGTAAGAAGTTTTAGGTTGTAGTTCTTATAGGAATTATAGGACTATTTCTCTCTATAAGATTTTGTATTTCATATACCTTTGACTATTGGATGTTCTTATAGGCACTTTAGTATTGCCAGTGTAACAGTATAGCTTTCCGTCCCTCTCCTCGCTCCTACCTGGGCTTGAACCAGGAACACATCGACAACAGCCACCCTCGAAGCAGCGTTACCCATGCAGAGCAAGGGGAACAACTACTCCAAGTCTCAGAGCGAGTGATGTTTGAAACGCTATTAGCGCGCACCCCGCTAACTAGCTAGCAATTTCACATCGGGTTACACCAGCCTAATCTCGGGAGTTGATAGGCTTGAAGTCATAAACAGCGCAATAGCTGCTGGCAAACGCACGAAAGTGCTGTTTGAATGAATGCTTACGAGCCTGCTGCTGCATACCATCGCTCAGTCAGACTGCTCTAACAAATCATAGACTTAATTATAATAAACACACAGAAATACGAGTTTTTGGTCATTAAAATGGTCGAATCCGGAAACTATAATTTAGAAAACAAGACGTTTATTCTTTCAGTGAAATAAGGAAACGTTACGTATTTTATCTAACAGATGGCATCCCTAAGTCTAAATATTGCTGTTACATTGTACAACCTTCAATGTAATAATTATCATAATTATGTACAATTCTGGCAAATTAATTACGGCCTATGTTAGGAATAAATGGTCTTCACACAGTTCGCAATGAGCCAGGCGGCCCAAACTGCTGCATATACCCTGACTGCTTGCACGGAACGCAAGAGAAGTGACACAATTTCCCTAATTATAAGAAATTCATGTTAGCAGGCAATATTAACTAAATATGCAGGTTTAAAAATATATACTTGTGTATTGATTTTAAAGAGACGCATTGATGTTTATGGTTAGGTACATTGGTGGAACGACAGTGCTTTCTTCACAAATGCGCTTGTTAAATCGTCGAAGTAGGCGCATCGATTATATGCAATTCCTTATATGCAATTCCATTCCTAGGCCGTCATTAAAAATAAGAATGTGTTCTTAACTGACTTGCCTAGTTAAATAAAGGTTATAAAAAAATATATACTTAAAAAAAGAAAAATAATAATGTGTCCAAAAATACCGATTACCGATTGTTATGAAAACTTTAAAAATCGTCCCTAATTAAAAATCGGCCATTCCGATTAAATCGGTCGACCTATACTTTCTACTGACTCTGAAAAACACCAAAAGAAAGATGCCCAGGGTCCCTGCTCACCTGCGTGAACGTGCCTTAGGCATGCTGCAAGGAGGCATGAGGACTGCAGATGTGGCCAGACCACGTGTAACACCACCCGCACAGGACCGGTACATCCGAACATCACACCTGCGGGACAGGTACAGGATGGCAACAACAACTGCCCGAGTTACACCAGGAACGCACAATCCCTCCATCAGTGCTTAGACTGTCCGCAATAGGCCGAGAGAGGTTAGACTGAGGGCTTGTAGGCCTGTTGTAAGGCAGGTCCTCACCAGACATCACCGGCAACAACGTCGCCTATGGGCACAAACCCATCGTCGCTGGACTAGACAGGACAGGCAAAAAGTGCTCTTCACTGACGAGTCACGTTTTTTTTTTCACCAGGGGTGATGGTCGGATTCACCTTTATCGTAGAGGAATGAGCGTTACACAGAGGCCTGTACTCCGGAGCGGGATCAATTTGGAGGTGGAGGGTCCGTCATGGTCTGGGGCGGTGTGTCACAGCATGATCGGACTGAGCTGGTTGTCATTGCAGGCAATTTCAATGCTGTGCGTTACAGGGAAGACACCCTCTTCCCTCATGTGGTACCCTTCCTGCAGGCTCATCCTGACATGACCCTCCAGCATGACTATGCCACCAGCCATACTGCTTGTTCTGTGTGTGACTTCCTGGAAGACAGGAATGTCAGTGTTCTGTCATGTCCCGCAAAGAGACCGGATCTCAATCCCATTGAGCACGTCTGGGACCTGTTGGATCGGAGGGTGAAGGCTTGGGCCATTCCCCCCAGAAATGTCCGGGAACTTGCAGGTGCCTTGTTGGAAGACTGGGGTAACATCTCACAGCAAGAACTGGCAAATCTGGTGCAGTCCATGAGGAGGAGATGCACTGCAGTACTTAATGCAGCTGGTGGCCACACCAGATACCGACTGTTACTTTTGATTTTGACCCCCCCTTTGTTCAGTGACACATTATTCAATTTCTGTTAGTCACATGTCTGTGGAACTTGTTCAGTTTGTCTCAGTTGTTGAATCTTATGTTCATACAAATATTTACACATGTTAAGTTTGCTGAAAATAACCGCAGTTGACAGTGAGAGGATGTTTATTTTTTTTTCTGAGTTTATATATTTGGGCTAAACCCAAACCCACTGTAGACACCGAACTCTGAATTGCTGATTCATTTAATGTACTAATCTGATGCATACCACATAAGCAATCATTAACAGGCTCAACAAAGAACAAGGTACATGCTTTCACCCAGAATGTATGCATGAGTGTCTGTCTGATTGTGTGCAGTCACTGCTGACTGATCATCATTGTCCACGGTTTTCAGAAAACCAGTTACCTGTTTCTTCAGGAGATGCACATCTTGTTTGCATTCATCTTCTTCCCAATGCGCAGACAGATGCTCTTCAAGATGATCTTTGATGTATGGGAATAAAATGTCCTACAGGAGAAAATAGCACCATTAGCATATAGCTATCTAGCTGTCATTCATTACCCAGTGTGCACCATTTGACTCCCCTTGTTCATGGATGTTGAAAAGACATTGAAATTTGGTCTGTCCACCCTGTCCTTGATTTCAAGGTCTACAGGTGTTTTTGGACGTCTATAATTGTTTCAGCTTCGGCCCGGACCGGCTTAGATTTGGCCACGTCTATGATTGGTTCAGATTTGTCCCGGTCCAAATCATAGACGTCCATCTTTCACAAGTTGAGAGCACAGTACAGTTGAGTATAGTTCAGTACAATACAGTAGAGCAGCTTAGCGTAAACTACAGTATAATGTACTATATTGTACTGTAAGGAATTAATCTACTGTGCTCTACTGTACTTAGCTCAAATTTAGACACCTTTAATTATTTAATTTATTAATAAACTGGGTCTGAAGGGCAATCCATAGCGACAGCTTGCGAGATATCACCAAACCCGTTGCTGTACCCGTTGTAGCATCACGTGCCCAGTGTTGGGGATGCTACCCCCACCCCCTCCAATCTAATTGAAAGATTCCTAAACTGTGCACTCGCATGGCACGCTTTCACATCTAGACAGGTAAACAGACTGCCTACAATCATACCAAATCCTGCCTGTGGTTCACGAGCACTAGCCAGAGGCTGCGACATACATTGTTATTTTATTGACTGTATCAAATCGATGTAAAGCAAGCAAGCTACGCTAACGGTGTTAATTTTGGCAGCTATTTTAGATTTAAATCTTAAAACACCTTTTAGTCTTCTACACCGTTTGATAATTTCATCCTTCGTTAGTTTTAGTTCAGTCGACTAAACCTCTGGACAATTAGTCTATTTTTAGTCACAGCCATTTTAGGTCAATATAGTCAGTGAATATTTTTCTATTAAATAATGAATATTTAGGCAACCTCTAACTTCCATCATGTGCACATTCAGATAGGCCTAGACGGACAAGGCTATTATCCCCTTGTATACCTTCGCTGGCAACATTGATATTGTGGCAGATTGTAACCAATGCCATCCATAATTAACCATGTAGGGTATAAAGCCTACAGGTTACACAATTTACAACTGATTTTCTCCCCATCATAACTATCAAGAGGTTAAATAACAGTGGTTTCCTTGAAAATGGGAGAATTTTTGCTTTCCAAAAATGGCAGAAGTATTACTGTACTACTAATAAATCAACAAATATTCATTTTTCCCCATTGGAAAAAAGCAACCGCAACTCGCTTTTGTCGACCGCGGCACGAGAGCGGCCACACAGATGAATGCAAAAATATCCTACATTAAAGTAAGAGGGAGAGAGTGTAAACATTGTTTCTAGTTGAGGTTAGTTACAAGTCAAGTGTCTTGGCTTCAGATCAGTTCAAAAGATTGACGAGTAACTGAAGTGACCACCTGGGAGCTGTTTGGGAGACCACGCAACTGAAACATTTTAATTCTGCCAATGAGAGGATTGCATGAAATATTCTGCATGCATGAAGGTTTAGGAATAGACAAAACAGATGAAAAGGAGCTTGATGTCAAATTGATTGTCCATTACTGTCACATGGAATTTGTCTCGTCACATTTGTCAAATAAAATGAAAAGTTATTAGTAATAGTTTGTCAAGAAAAATAGGTTGATGAGTAGTTGATGAAATTAACACTACACCAGCCAACTACCTAGCTAGCAAGAATAATTGTGGCCATTTTTCCGCGCTTCCTGTCCTTTTCTACAACAAATCAATTTAGATTTAACAGCCTACTTGTTGTTCGCTAGTTGTAGTCTACTCCTCATTAAAGTAACATATTTCCGTAATTTTAATTCCATTTTGCGTTCCACTTCATCTGCTAGACTACAACTCCAGTCCTCGGGGCCTGATTGGTGACATACTTTTGCACCAGCCCCAACTAACACACCTGATTCTAATGATAAACTAATGATCTTCAGGTTTAGAATGCAATTAGTTTAGTCAGCTGCATTTGCTAGGGATGGGGAAAAAGTGTGACACCACTCCGGCTCGCTCCCCGAGGACTGGTGATGCCAAATCCCTGCTCCAACTGTACTGTCGCTTTAACAAGTGGCATTTTATTTTATGTGTTGCACATCATAACTACATTCAAAAGTGTGTCAAATATGCCATCGTACATTACATAGTAATATCATATGAATAATTGTATTTAATTCAGACAAAGCCCTTTAAATTGTGAAAAAGAAAAATAGGCCTATATTCTTTTGTTAAAAGAAATGTATACTTTCGCAAGTAATCAAATACTGACATCCATTCGGATATTCGATTAACCATACCCATCTGTAATGCAAACGACATCTACCAATTACGGATACCGTCCAACACGGCACACGTGCTGCTAAAACAGGTAGTCATTGGCCGAGTACTAATCTTGCACACTTCTATGCAATGCACAAAGACCAAACATTACTGTTTAAATAACTGTATTTGCGGTTGTAACTATGTGACGGCAAGCTTCGTAGGGTTATACTGTACTGTACAAACTTGAGACATAGAATTCCGCTCCAGCCCAACCAAATTTGCTATTGTTTTGGGGCAGAGCTCATTAGAATAACACCCAGCATGCTTTGCAAGTGTTCCTTCTCACATATACATTTTGGGCTTTTAGCAGACACTTATCCAGAGCAACTTAGTCAGTGCATTCAACTAAGGTAGATAAACAACCACATATCACAGTTAGAGAAATAAACTTTTCTGTAACCATTACTGAGAATGAAAGTTCAGACAAACATGATCACTGACAGTTTCAAAGCTTTTGAGAAAGCTGTGATGGGGAGAAATAATAAATATTCCATACTGAAATCTTCAGCTTGCTCCATTTTCCTAGGAATAAAAAAAATAATGTGATAATGCTTTCTTAATTGACATGTAGATAAGTGAATGTGTACGGTTGAAATTTGGCCATAGAAACATTGTCTGTAAAATATTGATTTTCAATTTCCATTCAGAACGGAAATTTAACCAAATTCCAACGTCTGGATAAGACGTATTTTCAACGTCAATTTGCTCATTGGGTAGCAATCGGTCTAGCAAAGAACTCCCTTGTACTTGCAAGCTACAGTACACACCTCAAATGCCATATATTAGTCTCAGCTTTTTGTCCTACCTTTACAAACGTTATTGGTGTCGTGGTTCCTTCAATATCCAGCAAAAGTGCGGTAGTATTAGCAGGGATTGAAACCGTAGCCATGTTTCTGTCTAAATCCGCCTAGTATAGCGATTGTTAGCTTAGCTATCTACTCGGCTATTCAGGTTGGAAAAATACGCTAGCAAACCTAAGAGAGAGGACAACCAATTCCTTTCCAAGTCGTGTTAGATTCCTTTTCAATTAGCTAATGTTGGGTAGTGGAGGCTCGTCACGTCAGCAGACATGTAACAGCCAGACAGACCCATTTGAACGTTCTCAACACATGGAGCGTGCATAATAATAGCCGAGTGCCCAGGAAGTGTTCTGCTTCTTTGGTATCTTCTTCTTTGATGAGGCTTAACGGCGGTTGGCATCCAGTAAATGTTGCATTACCGCCACCTACTAGACTGGAGTACAACTCCCTTATACTTTGCTTGAATATAAATTAACAAATACCCTACCATTTAACATTACACACACACACAAAAAAAATACCACCCTACTCCATGATTCAAATCTATTTATTCCTACCTCAGGCCAACAACCTGAAAGGGTGGGACACCACCACTTAACACACCTTGTAACTCCTCTGATGACAAGTCTCGCACACTCAAATACCTCTCTGCAGCTGCCACCACAACCTCAATTTTCGGCCACCTATGTTCCATTCCTGCAGTACAGTTGATAACCATTGCTAGAAATGCAAAAAAATCCAATCTTACTGAAACATCTACAGTTGAAGTCGGAAGTTTACATACACTTACGTTTGAGTCTTAAAACTTGTTTTTCAACCACTCCACAAATGTCTTGTTAACAAACTATAGTTTTGGCAAGTCGGTTAGGACATCTACTTTGTGCATGATACAAGTAATTTTTACAACAATTGTTAACAGACAGATTATTTCACTTATAATTCACTGTATCACAATTCCAGTGGGTCAGAAGTTTACATACACTAAGTTGACTGAGCCTTGAAACAGCTTGGAAAATTCCAGAAAATTATGTCATAGCTTTAGAAGCCTCTGATAGGTTAATTGACATCATTTGAGTCAATTGGCGGTGTACCTGTGGATGGATTTCAAGGCCTACCTTCAAACTGAGCGGTATGACGCAGCCGTCATACCGCTCAGGAAGGAGACGCATTCTGTCTCCTAGAGATGAACGTACTTTGCTGCGAAAAGCGCAAATCAATCCCAGAACAACAGCAAAGGACCTTGAGAAGATGCTGGAGGAAACAGTTACAAAAGTATCTATTTCACAGTAAAACAAGTCCTATATCGACATAAGCTGAAAGGCCGCTCAGCAAGGAAGAAGCCACTTCCAAAACCGCCATAAAAAAGACAGACTACGGTTTGCAACTGCACATGGGGACAAAGATCCAACTTTTTGGAGAAATGTCCTCTGGTCTGATGAAACAAAAGTAGAACTGTTTGGCCATAATGACCATCTTTATATTTGGAGGAAAAAGGGGGACGCTTGAAAGCCGAAGAACACCATCCCAACCGTGAAGCACGGGGGTGGCAGCATCATGTTGTGGGGGTGCTTTGCTCCAGTAGGGACTGGTGCACTTCACAAAATAGATGGCATCATGAGGAAGGGACAATTATATGGATATATTGAAGCAACATCTCAAGACATCAGTCAGGAAGTTAAAGTTTGGTCGCAAATGGGTCTTCCAAATGGACAATGACCCCAAGCATACTTCCAAAGTTATGGCTTAAGGACAACAAAGCCAAGGTATTGGAGTGGCCATCACAAAGCCCTGACCTCAATCCTATAGAACATTTGTGGGCAGAACTGAAAAAGCGTGTGCGAGCAAGGAGGCCTACAATCCTGACTCAGTTACACCAGCTCTGTCAGGAGGAATGGGCAAAAAGTCACCCAACTTATTGTGGGAAGCTTGTGGAAGGCTACCTGAAAGGTTTGACCCAAGTTAAACAATTTAAAGGCAATGCTACCAAATACTTATTGAGTGGATGTAAACTTCTGACCCACTGGGAATGGGATGAAAGAAATAAAAGCTGAAATAAATCATTCTCTCTACTATTATTCTGACATTTCACATTCTTAAAATAAAGTGGTGATCCTAACTGACCTAAGACAGGGAATTTTTACTAGGATTAAATGTCAGGAATTGTGAAAAACTGAGTTTAAATGTATTTGGCTAAGGTGTATGTAAACTTCTGACTTCAACTGTATCAGTTGCTGATCCCTCTGTACTGGTACAGATCTACTACTCACACCACTCCTCTCAGGATCCCTCCACCTTGACCCTTCTTCCTCTACTTTCTTCACTGTCTCAGCATATGACAACTTCTGCACTACTTTAATCCTGGAAACCTCAACCTGCCTCTCTCACACCTGACATTTCTGATCCCCAGCCCCATGAGCACCCCTACAATTAACACATACTGTACCACTACTTTCCCCAATGCTACACATTCCTTTGTCTCATGTTCTTCTGCACACTTCTAACACCTAGGAACCTCCCTCCTACACACTGCTGCCACATGCCCATAAGCTTGACACCTGTAACAACGGAATGTATTCAGCACAAAAGCTCATACAGGATAACTTATATATCCTAACATCACTTTGTCAGGCAAAAACATCAAAACTCAAAAGAACAGACAATGACTATTCTATTTCACCACTCACGCCCCCCTGTCTACGTCGGACCAAACTACTAGCATCACAAACCTTCTTTGGTATAATGGCCTTTGCAACAATTATATGTGCATTCCGCCACCTACTGTGTGGCTGGATAATAAAGATCCCAAAAAGGAAATAATGCAGGGTTAAAAAAGTTTTTTAAAGTATATTATATTATATATATATATATACACACACACACACAAGCTATCAATAACGAAATTTAAATTAAACAATCCGCCTGCTTTTCGCACAACATTTTAATCAGGTCCCTAACACAGGCTCAGACGGATCCTGTGAGGGCGGGACATTTGAGGCCCAAAAACGTATCGGCTGCAGATATAATGATGTCCAGCTTCTTGTAATTCTTAGACATGTGCAGTACAATTAATAACTGTGGCTATAATTCTACAAAATCCACTTTCTTCACAACAAGTGTATCCAGATTACTTGATTGACTTCTAACATTTGCAACTGGTTGTGGTGCATCAGAGGAAGGCCCTAAAAATTGGACAAAAAGGCTTCTCAACAGGTTTTACCCCCAAGCCATAAGACTCCTGAACAGGTAACCAAATGGTTACCCGGACTATTTGCATTGTGTGCCCCCCCCCCGCTGCTGCTACTCTCTGTTTATCTTATATGCATAGTCACTTTAACTATACATTCATGTACATACTACCTAAATTGGCCCGACCAACCAGTGCTCCCGCACATTGGCTAACCGGGCTATCTGCATTGTGTCCCACCACCCTCCAACCCCTCTTTTTACGCTCTGTTCATCATATATGCATAGTCACTTTAACGATACCTACATGTACATACTACCTCAATAAGCCTGACTAACAGGTGTCTGTATATAGCCTTGCTTCTCTTTTTTCAAATGTCTTTTTAGAAGGCAAACCGCTATTTTCACAAAGGAGATTTTACGATTTTTTTAGTGGGTGTGGGACAGGCATGGGGCATGCGCAATCAAATGTCCCATCCCAAGTATTCCACAGTCCACATATTGTAGAATGCGTTCTTTTCCAAACCAGCCAAGCCTAAATGTGTAAAGCATTGCATAATTAACCATATCAAGAGATTATCTGCTCTGGCGTAACTAATTATGAGGCCAGAATACTTGAAGAGATCACAAAAAGTGAAGTTACAGTGCTTCAGCATCTTTGGTACCACAGAGTTTCTAAACCCACAGGTACAACATCGCGAGATTTCCGGGAACGCTTGTAAAACAGACCAAACAGAAGTCAATGAGAGAAGTGAAATATTCGTCCTTAGTTGTTCATTTTCTAGAAATCTAAATGCACAACCTAGATTCGGGATAATGTCTTAAGTAGCTGAAGATGTTACTACTCCAACGTCGCGAAAGTGACAAACTGACACGTTTTCATTTTCGTAAGAAATTACTTTATATCGAAGGAGTACCTTTGAGTTGACGGCTTGCACATGCGCAATTTGGCGCCAGACGACCGTTTAGACCCGATGACATGTTTCTACGCATGAGTTTATTTAGCAAGCCAACGTCGCCATGACATCGCCTACAAGTGTGAGTGGGGATTTCTATTGGATGAACAGTTTTAGCCTATCGTCATACTGTACTGTATTTATTGGTATTTGTATGAGGTCAAAGCGCATGTGAGGTCTGAAAATAAACACTAGATGGCGACAGAAATGCTTGCTTTGGCTATCTCTAGCTGTGCAGATACTGTGTCTCCAACTGTGCTGCTCCTAGTGCTGCTCCTGGAGAAATATTACAGTATCTGTCTGGCTGTTGCAGAGATGTTTGAAACTTCTTTTCAGTTTCTTTGGTGTATGTTGAATGTTGATTACAATGGAAATCATATGCCGCATTTCGTTTTGACGCAACAAAAAAAGGCATTTACTGTGCTGACAATTTTACCACAAAAACTCTATTTTGCCAAAATATGAGATTTTAAAATAAATTGCATCTGGTAAAATGAAGAAATATTAAAATCAGGAAGTTGTTTGTAATGATGATGATCTAGGATCAGCTTTAACATTCCCAATCATAACCATAGTCCTTTACGTAAAAACTCAAAGCTGAGGTCGGACCAGTGCTTGTAGCAAAGATCACAGCGCCTCCCCCACTGAGAACGCCAATGGAGACAGCTAGTCTTACTGAGGTCTGACATATAACGAAAAAAACATTACAAACAAGACTTTACAATTTACATACATTTAAAAACATGAACATGTAGTGTGTGTGTGTGTGTGTGTGTGTGTGTGTGTGTGTGTGTGTGTGTGTGTGTGTGTGTGTGTGTGTGTGTGTGTGTGTGTGTGTGTGTGTGTGTGTATCTATCAGTTACACATACATGTCAGTACATACACACAACAAGTAGATCACATGGGGGAGAGGCAATGTGCTGTGAGGTGTTGTTTTATTTGTTTTATTTGTTTTTTGAAACCAGGTTTGCTGTTCACTTGCGCTATATGAGATGGAAGGGAGTTCCATGCACTCATGTCTCTGTATAATACTGTACGTTTCCTTGAATTTGTTCTGGACCTGCGGACTGGTGGCATGTCTAGTGGGGTAAGTGTGTGTGTCAGTGCTTTGCGTAAGTCTACCATGCAAACAATTTGAAATTTCCAACACATTAATGGTTCTTATAAAAACAAGAAGTGACAGTTAGTCCGACCTCAAGTCTTAGACAAGAGCGACTGGTATGCATAGTATTAATATTAGTCCTCTGATTACAATGAAGAGCAAGATGTGCCGCTCTGTTCTGGGCCAGCTGCAGCTTAACTAGGTCTTTCTTTGCAGCGCTTGACCTTATGACTGGACAATAATCAAGATCAGATAGAACTAGAGCCTGCAGGACTTGCTTGTGGGGTGTGGTGTCAAAAAAGCAGAGCATCTCTTTATTACGGACAGATCTCTCCACACCTTTACAACCATTGAATCTATATGTTTTGACTACGACTGTTTACAATCTAAGGTAACACAAAGTAATTTAGACTCCTCAACTCGTTCAACAACCACACCATTCACCACCAGATTCAACTGAGGTCTAGAACTTAGGGAATAATTTGTACCAAATACATTGCTCTTAGTTTTAGAGATGTGCATGATCCATTTATTACTTGCCCCCCATTCCAAAACAGACCGCAACTCTTTCTTAAGGGTTTCAGTGATGTCATTAGCTGGTGTTGCTGATGGTTGAATCATCAGCATACATGGACACACATGCTTTGTTTAATGCCAGTGGCATGTCATTGGTAAAAATAGAAAAGAGTAGAGGGCCTACTGGTACACCACACTTTACATGTTTGACATTAGAGAAGCTTCCATTAAAGAAACCCCTCTGTTCTTTTAGATAGATAGTTCTGAATCCACGATGTGGCAGAGGTTGAAAAGCCATAAAACACATGTTTTCTCAACAAATTGTCAATAATATCAAAGGCTGCACTGAAATCTAACAGTATAGCTCCCACAATCTTCTTATTATGCATTTCTTTCAACCAATCATCAGTCATTTGTGTCAGTGCAGTATGTGTTGAGTGCCCTTCTCCATAAGAATGCTGAAACTCTGTTGTTAATTTGTTTACGGAGAAGTAGCATTGTATTTGGTCGAACACAATTTTTTCCAACAGTTTGCTAAGAGCTGGCAGCAAGCTGATAGGTCTGCTGTTAGTACCTCTTTACCACTCTTGGGTAGCAGAATGACATTGGCTTCCCTCCAGGCCTTAGGACAGACTTTCCTCTAGGCTCATATTAAAGATATGACAGATAGGAGTCAGATACCATCCTCAGTAGCTTTCCATCTAAGTTGTCAATGCCAGGTTGTCACTATTGATCAATAACAATAATTTTCCCACCTCTCCCACACTAACTTTACAAAATTCAAACTTGCAATGCTTTTCTTAAAAAAAATGTTTTAAGAGTGAGTGACTAGTTACCACACCCACAAAGTCAAACATTGTCTATATCGTAGAAATGTATGAACACCAAAAATAGCTTTTTTTATTTAAGGTTAGGCCTAATGTTGGCAGTGTGGTTAAGGTTATGTTTAAAATAAGGTTTTAAGAAGGTACATTGTGGAAATAGGCGGGGTTTAGTCATAATTAGGACTTTGCGGCTGTG
The DNA here is from genome assembly GCF_016432855.1 of Salvelinus namaycush. Taxonomy (NCBI): domain Eukaryota; kingdom Metazoa; phylum Chordata; class Actinopteri; order Salmoniformes; family Salmonidae; genus Salvelinus; species Salvelinus namaycush. The sequence continues at coordinate 39,634,983 of NC_052337.1, read as the reverse complement.
GTAACTAGTGATGACACACTGATGTCACGTTCAAGTAATAGTCGGAACTAGGAAACTCTATTTCCGACTTGCCAACTTGTTGTAGTTATACACGTGCCGCGTTCAATGAAACCCCAAGTCGGAAATGTCCGAGTTTCCTAATTCCAACTAGCATTTGAACGAGGCATGAGCCCTCGCAAACAAACCACATCATCTGCGTCATTCCCCGCCACCCTGGCCGCCCTAGATGTCAGCCATTTTACATAGCAAACGCGACTGAATTCGTCCCAAAAAGTAGCTAGCAATCAGGCCAAAATACACATTTATATTTACAGCTGACAACCGCCTGAAGTGAAAAAATGGAAACCGAATGCCAAGTTGACTTCAGCACAGACGAGTTTCCAGAGGGCTCCAAGATAAACGCAAGCAAAAACCAGCAGGATGACGGGTAAGCGACTAACCAGCTAACGTTAGTTAAGTAACATTACAGTAGCTAACTTACTTTTAAGCGTAACTAGCTACTGTTATTTTGCCAGCTGGAGACAAGTAGTTGGAGTGGTAACAAGCCAAAGTTTGCTAGCTAGCTAACGTTAGTCCCTGTTGTGATCGTGCATAGCTAGCTAACGTTAACTACTGATAGTTAACTATCTTACCAGCGCGTCATATCTGGGCAAGTTGGCTGACGACGTTAACTTGACTAACCAAGTTGTCACCGCGATATGTATAACTTTCGAAAAGCATTGATTTCTATTATCAGATTGTCATTGGTGTAACGTTAGTGTTAATGGTCTTGTTGGTTATTGCCGCACTTTTTTTCCTCATACACTAAGTTGCTGCTGGTTTAGAATCCTGACATATACAATAATAAACCTGTCCTGAGCATACACTCAGTGGCCACGAGACTAGAATCAGAAGTGTGACGAAGTTCACTGTTCAGGATACAGTGACAAAGCTGTTGCCTTTATAGTTAACCGTTCTAGACAGTTTTAATCATTTAGGCCTAATCAGCTTGCAGGTGATCTATCAAAGCTTGACCTAATGTAAATATGAGTCATAGTTAGTGACTCAGCTTGTTAGGGAGGTAACTTAAAGATAATTTTAGTCAAATATCAGTGTCAGTAGCAGTAAGGATGTAGTTATGACTGTCTGTTGTTGACTGTATTAGTCTCCTTCATTCTCCATTCACAGCAAGATGTTCATCGGAGGGCTCAGTTGGGACACCAGCAAAACGGACCTCATGGATTACCTGTCGAAGTTTGGAGAGGTTCTAGACTGCACCATCAAAACAGACCTGATGACGGGCCGGTCCCGGGGCTTCGGCTTTGTCCTCTTCAAAGACGCAGAGAGCGTAGACAGGGTGAGCACAGGACAGGGCATGATGACTCTACTTGTCTTGTCTTCTTAATTCTGCACAGATGTGAAATAACTAGACAGGTTTGAAGACTAACATAGTTGGCATCCACTCACTTCACTTGAACAATCACATGCACACCCTGTTTCACTGACACTTTGTCCTGTGTGCAGGTTTTGGAGCTGAAGGAGCACAAGCTGGACGGGAAGCTGATCGACCCAAAGAGGGCCAAAGCCATGAAGGGGAAAGAGCCGCCCAAGAAGGTGTTTGTCGGAGGCCTCAGCCCAGACACCCCGGAGGAGGAGATCAGGGAATACTTTGGAGCTTTTGGAGATGTGAGCGAATGCTTGTACTGTCCAATATATTCATGTTTTATATATGGTAGACCCATGCTTTTAAGAAGTTGTATGTCCACTGAGCGAGTGTTGGTGCAATAGAGCTAGAGCTGATGCTATGGTATGATCAACTATCTTTTTCACATGGTACAAAGACTGGGAGATTTGCAGAATGTTATGATTACTGTCTTCATAGCAGCTAACTGAGAGAAACTCTTGTGTTGTTTCCAGATTGACAGCGTCGAGCTTCCCATGGACACCAAAACCAATGAGCGACGCGGTTTCTGCTTCGTGACCTACTGTGAGGAGATCCCTGTCCAGAAGTTGTTGGAGTGCAGATACCACCAAGTCGGGGGCGGAAAGGTAGCTGGAGTCCGCTTATTCACAGTGAACCCTGTTACCCAGCTTGCGCTCATAGGCAAAGCTATTCTTTCTATACTATTTAACCAACTTAGTTTAGACAGTGATTTTGAAGAATTATGTTTGCATTCAAATAACTTCAAGAAAATGTCAGCACTGTTTTTCGAAGTGTTTTGGTTCATGGTGTGTTTTCTCTGCAGTGTGAAATCAAAGTGGCCCAACCCAAAGAAGTGTACAGACAGCAGCAACAACACAGAGGAGAGAGGGGGGGCTACGGTGGAGGCGAAGGATACAGGGGCCGGGGACGAGGAGGTATGTACAGCTACATCTAGCCTATGGCACTGAAGAATGCACATCAGAAGAATACGTTTAAATTCAATCAACTTTATTCTTCCACAAGGGAATTTCTTGTGTGGCATTTGACACATGCAACAATGACCGTGCTGATGACCGAACAGGGCATGCATTGCAGTATATTGAAAAGAAAATCAAGACATACAAGTGTCTTTGAAAACTACAATACAGACTTGTCACACTAAACCTTTCCATTGTCTCTGTGCAGGTCAGAGTAGCTACAACCAGGGTTACAACGGCTACTACGGCCAGAACTATGGTAGCTATGGCAACGGATACAACCAGGGATACAATGGCTACACAGGCTATGACTACTCTGGCTACAACTATAATAGTTATGGTTATGGACAGGGATACGACGACTACAATGGTAAGCTACACTATTGATGGCAACTATCGAAACAAGCAGTGCCTTTCAGCCCCCAGCAACAACTCTTGTACCTATAGCTAAGACAACAGGTGGAAAAATGTCTTCTTGTATGTACTCAATAGCTCTGGAAAAAAAATAAAACGGATGTCTGTAATGCTGCCTGCCTTGGGTCTCTTTGCTCTGGTGCATGTTTGTGAGGGGTCCTCCATATCCAGGCAGTGCACTTTGTTATTTTATAGGGAACACTTGCAACATTAATGATCATTGAGCCCATATATAGTTCTATAAGATTACATTTGAATGGCACACACAATTAAGAGTACTTGTAGTTACATTCCTGGGTATATAGAGTAAAGCACACCTTAATGTACAGAGTCTCTTTAGTACATTTTAATTGTTTTGTCACATACACCAAATAGGCGCAGTGACATGTACAGGGTCAGCTATAGTAGTATGGTATTGACCTTTTGGTTACTGGCCTAATGCTCGACCCGCTATGCTACCTGCTGCCCAATCTTGACACATGATTGTGCATCTCAGTACTGATACAATGACATTCCATTTTAAAATCCAAGAAAAAAAAATAACAATTAGGTACACAAACACTACAGACTACATCCTACTGATTATGTATGATTTCTTGCTGCCATTTACCCCATAAAGGAAAGTGAACTTAAACTCCCATATCAACTGAACTTCAATTGATAACACCTTGATAGGATTTCCTCCTACAACTGTTTTGTTTCTGTGAAGTTCTCCTGTGACCCTTAATCTTCCTGACCTCTAACCCTTGACCTTCCCCATAGGCCAGCAGAGCAGCTATGGGAAGGCCTCTCGAGAGGTCACAACCCACCAGAACAACTACCAGCCTTACTGAGCTGATCTAATCCAACAAGACCTGCTTAGACCTCTGGTAAGACCATACTCTCACCTTCACATTAGGCCTGACCTAAAAAAACAACTTAAAGATCAATAGACACTAAACAATTACTCTAAAACCTATCAAGAGAGAAAGCAAGTGGTTTCTATTACCATGCACCCCCCCATTCTGACAGATAAATCTAGAGTCATGTCTATAGATCTTTAATGGAAAAAATGCTTCTGTAGTGGTTTGCCTTTTTTATTAAGCTCTCCAGAAAAAACGTAAGCGTTTTTCTGTAGATTGTCCTTTTCCCCCTTGCTTTTTAACAGGTGTTCATAAGGACATAACATAAAGAGACTTGATAGCATTGTTAACAGGTAAAGTACTGCTAAGGGTACAGAGTAAGGACCTATCCTAAGTTTTCCTTTTCTTTTCCTAACTCTGATGTTGTACCTTGTTTGTACCTGCCAGCGGGGACTTCATTGCAGGCCGTGTGTCGCCTGACCACGACAATCTCTGGGCGTCGCACATAGCGGGCAGAGAGCACGGCATGCACAAGAAAACGCTGTCCTGCGGTATGGTCTCTTCACACTTCCTGTAACCAGCGATTTTAAACAAAAAGAAACATAAGAAAAAGGACAAATTAATCTCTTTTTCAGTTTAAGTGTTTGCTTTAACGATTTGTCAAATTGATTTTTTACAGGATATTAATATGAAACAGTAAAAATGTACCTTGACTTGTATTTGTGTATTGTCTTAATTTTAGTGGTCTTGTGTTTCAGTTCTGGAGCTTCAGTGGTTTTTGTTTCTTTTCTATAATGAACCCCTTTCTTAAACTCAATGCTTGCTTTTTCTTTATAGCCCTTAGAGAACTTCACTTGATAAACACAACTTTTTTTTTTAACTTAGGTGTTAAAGATCATATGTAAACCAGCTTTATGATGCCATAAAAAGCTGATGACTCAAAATGTAATATTTGAAACTTCCACCAAATGTCTTTACCTTTTATAGTTTAGATATGGTCATGTTTGGGCTTGCTCCTTAATGGTGAAATTGAGCCACCAATTCATTGGAGCTGAAGCTTTTGCTGGCCGGTGAGCTGTTACAGAACAGGCTACAGAACCTTGGTGAAGCTGCGAGTTCTACATATGATCTTTAAAACGGAATGGAGAGAAACAAACTATTAATAGTTTAAAGTTGACAGCACAAGCAGAAGTTAAACAGTGAAACATGGACGTGCAAGGTTCACTGTGCCCTACAGAGCTCCAGAGTTGGTAACACCTACTGTGTTGTGTCCTTGTTTGCAGACGGACTGGGCTGGCTGGTGGACTGGAGAATGACCCTGTACCCATGTGGCAGCATTGGGGGATGAATCCTATCCTGTCCTCAGATCAGCTCATGTTTTAAACACCAGAATCCTCTTCCTGAGATGAAGCTGTCATGAAGACATGCAGTGCTTCTGACTTTGTAAATAGCGAGGTTGACATTTTTGGGGTTCTTGTCCCCCCCACTTCCCTTCATCTTGTACTGTGCTGAGGTTGTAGGTCTAGGTTTCATCATGATTTAATGTGTTCTTATTACGTTGATTTAACTTAGCCTGTTTTCTGTTTTAAACTTGGATTTTTCTGCAGTGTTTTGGATAAAGGTATTATTAAAGAGGGTACAAAACAGATGTGCTTGACTTTGTACTTGATATTCTGTTCTGCATTTCATAACACCAAACCATAGCTGCTGCTCTAGTCATTGATTTGAACATTAAGCCTGTAGGTACGACTTCAGCCTAGGTGCAATAATCATTAAACATGAAATAATATTTTGATTCACACAACATTTTTGTACTGAGTTTATCATGAGAATAAACACTGCCTTATTTTTCTAGGATGTCATAGTTTATAGACATCCGTGCATGGAACCTGTCAGTAGGATGACAACTCCCCGTCATCCAAACTGTTATGACCGCAGTGCGTTTCAAAGCATATAATTACATTTGTGCTATTTGGTTTTAAGAGGTCTAGAAAAATGAGCACCTCCCTCAAGCTAGTTCCACCATTTTATACATGACGCCATTTATGTTTACGTAGCTAGCAAGAAAGCAAGCTGTCAACTGCCGGTATCTTGCAAAATATACTAGATAAAGTAGGACCGTCGGTAATAGTCAGCGAAACCAGAAGGATTGGTCATCCGTGGTGCCTAATATTTGTTTTGTGTCTGGTCTTTAGCAAGATAATGTTACTAACCTGGGGAAAAATATAACGATTTCCAATTCGAAAGCGATTCAGACAGACGAAACAGAAACACTCGCTAGCACGCATCATCGATAGCAGCTGATCAACTAGTTATTTGTGCAACACCATGTCGGAGGGTCTTGAAACCCGCGAAGATCCAACATTGGAGAAAATTGAGGAGGACGGACAGGCTAGCAGCGAGGAGCAGATAGATACCAACGCCTGCAGAGAGCGGCCAGTCAGGAGAATCCAAGGGATCAAAGATTGATGCCAGCAAAAACGAAGAGGATGAGGGGTGACTGAGACCGCTAGCTAACGTTGGATAACTGATGTTCCCTATATTGCTAGTTAGCTCAGCGTTGAATAAGTGACAAGTAGCTATTTTGTTGAATAATTTTGGCATTTCCTCCCATCGTTGGGTAACTTCTATGAGGAATAACTTTTTTTTAATGCCAGTACCTAGCTAGCTAAAACTCACCTTAGGGTAGATCAGGTAACTATTGTGGCTGTCTCATCCATCAGCTCTCAGGCGATGGTGCTTGTTGAATGTAGAGTTGTGTATGTGAGAAATGGATGGAGAAATTAAATGTGTAGATTGCTATTTGTTACATCCGTCACCACATAATAAATGAGAATAGAAACAATGTGTTGAAAATTCCAAATTGTTTGCATAGTCAACTTACACACATCACTTACACACACACTTGCCTCACCAGACATGCCACCAGGGGTCTTTTCATAGTCCCCAGGTCCAGAACAAATTCAAGAACGTACAGTATTATATAGAGCCATGAGTGCATGGAACTCCCATCTTATATAGCGCAAGTGAACAGCAAACCTGGTTACAAAAAACAAAGAAAGCAACACCCCAAAGAACGATGCCTCTCCCTCATGTGACCTACTTGTGTGTATGTACTGACATGTATGTGTAACTGATAGATGCACACACACTACATGTTAATATTTTAAATGTATGTAAATTGTCAAGTGTTGTTTGTAATCTCTTTTTCGTTATATGCCGGACCCTAGGGAGACTAGCTGTCACCGTTGGTGTTGGCTAATGAGCATCCTAATAAATCAAATTGAAAAAATCCTTTACATCTTGTAAAAGCTTCTGTACAGCGTTATCCAAGGATGCTCTTGCTAATTATCATAATCATAGCTCTAATGACAACATTGACCCTAATCCAAGACTTTGGCTGTGTTCCCTCTCTCATGTAATGGCTTCAACTCCTTTCTTCCTTTCCTTCTTTCCCACTGATGGGTGAAAGGAAAGCAGATTGAGGAAGGGACTTGGAACACAGCCAGAGTCCTTGTGTTGGGAATTGGTATTCAGAATTTAACATGTTTGTATCTGCACTATCTTTAAATGCAGGAAAATGTGTGTTGGTCTGAGCTGGGACACAACAAAGAAGGATTTGAAGGCTTACTTCAAGTTTGGGGAGGTGGTAGACTGCACCCTGAAGCTTGACCCCATGACAGGTCGGTCTCGGGGGTTTGGCTTTGTCCTGTTCAAAGCAGCTGACAGCGTTGATAAGGTATTCCTGATTGTATATGTTGTGAATATGGCATGGCAGCAATGGGATGTGAATCTTTTCTGCCCAATCAGTTTCTTTATTATAATTTGGTGATCGACCCTAAGAAGGCCAAGGCCATGAAGAACAAGGAGCCAAACATGGTCTTTGTAGGAGGTCTTTCTCCAGACACCCCCGAGGAGATCAGGGAATACTTTGGTAGCTTTGGAGAGGTAGGCTACAGTAGACTTACATTTGACATGGTCAGATGTTCTTTAGAGAGTGTGCTCGCCTGGGTGCCATTCTGAACGATTGAATCAGATCAGTCCAAAGCAATTACCTGAAAGAGCTGATATTTACTCTTTGTTTTCTCGCGGCCTGTGTGTACAAGTCGACCAAAACATTCAAACCTTGTTGAACAATGGATTATTCTATTCCTGAGTTGTCTGTGTGAACAGGTGGAGTCCATTGAGCTCCCCATGGAAACCAAAAGCAACAAGAGACGGGGCTTCTGCTTCATCACCTTTCAAAGAGGAGGAGCGAGTGAAGAAGATCGTGGAGAGAAAGTACCACAGTATAGGATTAAGTAAGGTACTGTACAGTACATCATGGCTTCCCTTGGAGGTGTACCTGTGGATGTATTTCAAGGCCTACCTTTAAACTCAGTGCCTCTGCTTGACATGGGAAAAAATAAAAAAAATATGCCAAGACCTCAGAAAAAGAATTGTAGACCTCCACAAGTCTGGTTCATCCTTGGGAGCAATTTCCAAATGCCTGAAGGTACCACGTTCATCTGTACAAACAATAGTACGCAAGTATAAACACCATGGGACCATGCAACCGTCATACCGCTCAGGAAGGAGACGCGTTCTGTCTCCTAGAGATGAATGTACTTTGGTGTGAAAAGTGCAAATCATCCCCAGAACAACAGCAAAGGACCTTGTGAAGATGCTGGGGGAAACAGGTACAAAAGTATGTACAGTGGGGCAAAAAAGTATTTAGTCAGCCACCAATTGTGCAAGTTCTCCCACTTAAAAAGATGAGAGAGGCCTGTAATTTTCATCATAGGTACACTTCAACTATGACAGACAAAATGAGGGAAAAAAATCCAGAAAATCACATTGTAGGATTTTTAATGAATTTATTTGCAAATTATGGTGGAAAATAAGTATTTGGTCACCTACAAACAAGCAAGATTTCTGGCTCTCACAGACCTGTAACTTCTTCTTTAAGAGGCTCCTCTGTCCTCCACTCGTTACCTGTATTAATGGCACCTGTTTGAACTTGTTATCAGTATAAAAGACACCTGTCCACAACCTCAAACAGTCACACTCCAAACTCCACTATGGCCAAGACCAAAGAGCTGTCAAAGGACACCAGAAACAAAATTGTAGACCTGCACCAGGCTGGGAAGACTGAATCTGCAATAGGTAAGCAGCTTGGTTTGAAGAAATCAACTGTGGGAGCAATTATTAGGAAATGGAAGACATACAAGACCACTGATAATCTCCCTCGATCTGGGGCTCCACGCAAGATCTCACCCCGTGGGGTCAAAATGATCACAAGAACGGTGAGCAAAAATCCCAGAACCACACGGGGGGACCTAGTGAATGACCTGCAGAGAGCTGGGACCAAAGTAACAAAGCCTACCATCAGTAACACACTACGCCGCCAGGGACTCAAATCCTGCAGTGCCAGACGTGTCCCCCTGCTTAAGCCAGTACATGTCCAGGCCCGTCTGAAGTTTGCTAGAGAGCATTTGGATGATCCAGAAGAAGATTGGGAGAATGTCATATGGTCAGATGAAACCAAAATATAACTTTTTGGTAAAAACTCAACTCGTCGTGTTTGGAGGACAAAGAATGCTGAGTTGCATCCAAAGAACACCATACCTACTGTGAAGCATGGGGGTGGAAACATCATGCTTTGGGGCTGTTGTTTTGCAAAGGGACCAGGACGACTGATCCGTGTAAAGGAAAGAATGAATGGGGCCATGTATCGTGAGATTTTGAGTGAAAACCTCCTTCCATCAGCAAGGGCATTGAAGATGAAACGTGGCTGGGTCTTTCAGCATGACAATGATCCCAAACACACCGCCCGGGCAACGAAGGAGTGGCTTCGTAAGAAGCATTTCAAGGTCCTGGAGTGGCCTAGCCAGTCTCCAGATCTCAACCCCATAGAAAATCTTTGGAGGGAGTTGAAAGTCTGTGTTGCCCAGCAACAGCCCCAAAACATCACTGCTCTAGAGGAGATCTGCATGGAGGAATGGGCCAAAATACCAGCAACAGTGTGTGAAAACCTTGTGAAGACTTACAGAAAACGTTTGACCTCTGTCATTGCCAACAAAAGGGTATATAACAAAGTATTGAGATAAACTTTTGTTATTGACCAAATACTTATTTTCCACCATAATTTGCAAATAAATTCATTAAAAATCCTACAATGTGATTTTCTGGAATTTTTTTCTCATTTTGTCTGTCATAGTTGAAGTGTACCTATGATGAAAATTACAGGCCTCTCTCATCTTTTTAAGTGGGAGAACTTGCACAATTGGTGGCTTACTAAATACATTTTTGCCCCACTGTATATCCACAGTAAAACGAGTCCTATATCGACATAACCTGAAATAACCCGCTCAGCAAGGAAGAAGCCACTGCTCCAAAACCCCCATAAAAAAGCCAGACTATGGTTTGCAACTGCACATGGGGACAAAGATCGTACTGATGAAAAGAAAAATTGAACTGTTTGGCCATAATGACCATCGTTATGTTTGGAGGAAAAAGGGGGAGGCTTGCAGCATCATGTTGTGGGGTGCTTTGGTGCAGGAGGGACTGGTGCACTTCGCAAAATAGATGGCATCATAATGATGGAACTTATGTGGATATATTGAAGCAACATCTCAAGACATCAGTCAGGAAGTTAAAGCTTGGTCACAAATGGGTCTTCCAAATGGACAATGACCCCAAGCATACTTCCAAAGTTGTGGCAAAATGGCTTAAGGACAACAAAGTCAAGGTATTGGAGTGGCCATCACAAAGCCCTGACCTCAATCCTATAGAACATTTGTGGGCAGAAATGAAAAAGCTTGTGCGAGCAAGGAGGCCTACAAACCTGACTTACACCAGCTCTGTCAGGAGGAATGGGCCAAAATTCACCCAACATATTGTGGGAAGCTTGTGGAAGGATACCCGAAACATTTGACCCAAGTTAAACAATTTAAAGGCAATGCTACCAAATACTAATTGAGCGTATGTAAACTTCTGACCCACTGGGTATGTGATGAAAGAAATAAAAGCTGAAATAAATCATTCTCTCTACTATTATTCTGACATTTCACATTCTTAAAATAAAGTAGTGATCCTAACTGACCTACACCAGGGAATTTTTACTAGGATTGAATGTCAGGAATTGTGAAAAACTGAGTTTAAATGCATTTGGCTACGGTGTATGTAAACTTCTAACTTCAACTGTATGTAAATGTCATATTTCAGTTTTGTATTTTTTATTTATTTGCAAACATTTCTAAAACACAGTTTTTACTTTATCATTTTGTGGTATTGTGTGTAGATTGATGAGGGAAAAAAACAATTTATTACATTTTAGAATAAAGCTGTAACGTAACAAAATGTTGAAAAAGTCAAGGGGTCTGAATACTTTCCGAATACACTGTATGTATACAAGATTCTAGAATATTCCGAAATGCATCAGAAAAGAATTAAAAGCATTTATCTGGAATTGAATTTGAAATAAATGTATTTTTGTTTTTGAAGTAGTGTGAACTGTTTGGTACATTATGCTTTACCCTTGGACAGTACACTCACCGGCAAGTTTATTAGGTACACCACCCTGTTCACGAAAATTGATAAGTGGCCGTAGCTTGCTATATAAAGCAGGCAGACATGCATCGAGGCATTCAGTTACTGTTTGATTGAACGTTAGAATGGGCAAAACGAGTGACCTAAGCAACTTTGAGCGTGGTACGAGATCCAGTATCTCAGAAATGGCTGCCCACCTGGGCTTTTCACACCGACACTGTCTAGGGTTTACTGAGAGTGGTGCGACAAACAAAAAACATCCAGTCAGCGGAGGTCCTGTGGGTGAAAACAGCTCGTTGATGAGAGGGGTCGAAGGAGAATGGCAAGAATCGTGCAAGCTAACAGGCGGGCCATAAACAAATAATGTCACAGTACAACAGTGGTGTGCCGAATGTAATCTCGGAACGCACAACTTGTCGATCCTTGTCACGGATGGGTTATTGCAGCAGATGACCACACCGGATTCCAGTGGGCACACGATCACTAACGCTGGACAATTGAGTGGAAAAACATTGTCTGCTCCGACGATTCCTGGTTCTTGTTGTGTCATGCTGATGACAGAGTCAGGATTTGGTGTAAGCAGCATGAGTCCATGGACCCATCCTGCCTGGTGTCAACGGTACAGGCTGGTGGCATTGATGTACTGGTGTAGGGAATGTTTTTCTGGCACACGTTAGGTCCTTTGATACCAATTGAGCAACAATTTTTTTTTGACACCTTGTAGAATCAATTTCCCCACAGAATTCAGGCTGTTCTGGTGGCAAAGTGGGGTCCGGCCAGGTACTAGATGGATGTACCTAATAAACTAGTCGGTGAGTGTAACTCATTGCTAGTGGAGTGTAACTACTATTGTAGTGAACTATTATGGCTGCCAGAGGTTGCCACCATTAACAAATATGAAAATCATCCAGTTTAAGGAATTCAATACACCTTTATACTGTGGAATGAGGCCCCTAAACTGTAACGTTAGTGGTGGGAAATGTTCTAAACTCAGCAAGAAACGTCCCTTTTTTAGGACCCTGTCTTTCAAAGATAATTTGTAAAAATCCAAATAACTTGACAGATCTTCATTGTAAAGGTTTTAAACACTGTTTCCCATGCTTGTTCAATGAACCATAAACAATTAATGAACATGCACCTGTGGAACGGTCATTAAGACACTAACAGCTTACAGACGGTAGGCAATTAAGGTCACAGTTATGAAAACTTAGGACACTAAAGAGGCCTTTCTACTGACTCTGAAAAACACCAAAAGAAAGATGCCCAGGGTCCCTGCTCATCTACGTGAACGTGCCTTAGGCATGCTGCAAGGAGGCACGAGGACTGCAGATGTGGCCAGGGCAATAAATTGCAATGTCCGTACTGTGAGACGCCTAAGAGAGCGCTACAGGGAGACAGGACGGACAGCTGATCGTCCTCGCAGTGGCAGACCATGTGTAACAACACCTGCACAGGATCGGTACATCCGAACATCACTCCTGCGGGACAGGTACAGGATGGCAACAACTGCCCAAGATACACCAGGAATGCACAATCCCTCCATCAGTGCTCAGACTGTCCGCAATAGGCTGAGAGAAGCTGGACTGAGAGCTTGTAGGCCTGTGTAAGGCAGGTATCACCGGCAACAACGTCGCCTATGGGCACAAACCCACCGTCGCTGGAGCGTCGCTGAACCCACCGTCACCGTCGCAAAAAGTGCTCTTCACTGACGAGTCGCGGTTTTGTCTCACCAGGGGTGATGGTTGGATTCGTGAATATCGTCGAAGGAATGAGCATTACACCGAGGCCTGTACTCTGGAGCGGGATCGATTTGGAGGTGGAGGGTCCATCATGGTCTGGGGCGGTGTGTCACAGCATCATCGGACTGAGCTTGTTGTCATTGCAGGCAATCTCAATGCTGTGCGTTACAGCGAAGATATCCTCCTCCCTCATGTGGTACCCTTCCTGCAGGCTCATCCTGACATGACCCTCAAGCATGACAATGCCACCAGCCATACTGCTCGTTCTGTACGTGATTTCCTGCAAGACAGGAATGTCAGTGTTCTGCCATGGCCAGCAAAGAGCCCAGATCTCAGTCCCATTGAGCACGTCTGGGACCTGTTGGATTGGAGTGTGAGGCCTAGGGCCATTCCCCCCAGAAATGTCCGGGTGGAAGAGTGAGGTAACATCGCACAGCAAGAACTGGCAAATCTGGTGCAGTCCATGAGGAGGAGATGCACTGCAGTACTTAATGCAGCTGGTGGCCACACCAGATACTGACTGTTACTTTTGATTTTGACCCACCCTATGTTCAGGGACACATTATTCCATTTCAGTTAGTCAAATGTCTGTGGAACTTGTTCAGTTTATGTCTCAGTTGTTGAATCTTGTTATGTTCATACAAATATTTACACATGTTAAGTTTGCTGAAAATAAACGCAGTGAGGACGTTTCTTTTTTTGCTGAGTTTATATTGTGTATTTTTTTCTTTTTTTAAATAGACAAACAAACATTATGAAATGTATCTTATTAAATATCAAATGAACAGATCCATATAATCCAAAAACAATCAAACAAATTCCAGGAAGCTTATTTACAGAAGTCATATTGTGAAATGATATTTTGTCACGTTACTATGCACAATCCACCTTGAATGCGCCTTGGAGGAGACTAAAATAAAATTCAAAACATGACTCGGTGATAGTGGTTCGTCCTTTTCCTTGTGTTGATAATGTAGTACTGTAGGAGTCTGTGAGGGGATTTAACTGGGGATGACACCTGTAGCAAACAGGATGATGAGGATGAGGATGATCAGAACTATCACGCCAATGATGATCATCATCTTGACGTTCTTCCACCAGTACTTCCGGGCTACCCGCGTGGATGTCCTCTGAAAGGAGTCTGCCTGAAAATGGTAGGAAATTATGGAAGGTTAACTCAAATATAATTGTGTTTCAAGTAAGCTAAAGCAGAAACAGACAGGAAAGCAAATGCAGCTTGGCTGTTTAAAGCCATTCTCCAGACTACAGGAACCGCACTTCCTTATCACCATAAGAAAGAAACAAAAACACAATTGTCTTTTTTATAATACTTACGGTTGCTTGTAGGTCATGTGTCTTGTCAACCAAGTCATCTAACCTCTCTCCCCTCTCCAGCACTTTGTTAATGTTGTCTTTGAGTATAACTTTGACTTCGTTGACTTGGCCCTGCACCGAGTCCAGCTTAGAGGAGGCTGGCTGTTGAGAACTGTAGTCAGCCTACAGAGAGGAGGAGGAAGGGGAGAAAATCTTCTCTGAATAACATCAACATATTAGGTATAGCATACTGTGTAAACATTGCCGTCAGAATAACATGACACGTATCATTACTGTAGGAGAACCATTTTTATGACCAATTTCACCACAGATCATCACATAGAAGGGAATGAAAAACCTGCATTTGTTCACAGTGTGGAAATTTGCATCTGACTTAGCAATGATAACAGTAGCAACATTAAGAAGACTAGTCAATATCAATTAACTTAAACAAAATGTGCAAAATATAGGAGCCAATACATGATGGGGCAGAATGCAATTCCATGCAATTCCAGGACATATCATATGAACATACTGTATCTGAAAGCAGGGCCAAGTGGATATTGCTTTAGCGCTCAGCCTCAACCATTTCTTTATTGACACTCTCCTGACAAGAAAATCCTCCTCACAGCTAGGTCACCGATTTGTTTAGTCCAAAAGCTTCTTGCAATGTTACGAGATCACTGGACTCTCAGACATTTACTTACACATGCAAGTCACATATAAATAATTGTATTCAGAGTCTGTTGTTCCTAGTCTCCGAGGCTTTAACCACTAATGCGCTGCTCACCCTAGTGCTAACAGTTCAGATCATTAGTGTGCCCTCAAGGCATAGAACTGCCTCACAACCTCCACTTGACAAAAGTCAAAATACTTACCATGTCAGAATAGTACAACAAAACGAATATACATCCACAACCACTTCAGTGGGTAAAGGTTTCACAAAGACGTTTTATCCAGACTGACTACAAGCATAGTAAATAAAGTCGAGACAGGTAAAGTCTGTTTCAAGCAGCTGTAGGTTGAGACACAGGTTTCACACAGCGCCTCCCCTCCCTGTAGTTACACATTAACTACTGCTGCTGCACTGGAGCGCTACCATTGGCCCAACGTTAGTCACTCATCTCTTTACATAGAACTAGGATTAGTAGAAAAGACATTGCTCTTAAACCCACCCCATGAAGATCTTCATAACGTTATATATTTCTATGGCACACCCAATATTGCACGTAGAGCACTTCAGATAGAAACAGGAAATCTGACAGAGATGATGTGATAATAAGAATGTATGTAATGTTGTTCTGATTAAGAATTCTCATTCTACTAATTATATGTGTCTTTAGGACATACCATCAGCTGTCCAAGCACCTGATGCAGGTCAGAGCTGAATTCATACGGCTGGGCAAAGGCCGCTTTCTTTATCAGGGGGCTGTTAGCAAAGAAACTGCAGATCTGGAAGGCAATAAGAAGTGAAGTCGCTTACTACATAAGCTACACCTGATTTCCATGGCTGGTCACGTTCAGAGCTTTCTGTTCAAACCATGAGGCCAGGAAGAGCAGGGCATACACTATATTTATGGAAATAAGCTCTGCTCTTGTCATTTTAAAGAGACAGATTTGATCTAATTGTTTTGACATGCTTAAGTGTTACTGTTCAGGTATCACAGGATGGTTTAGAATGAATTGTATAACTTAGTGACTTCTGTAAAGAGGGTATAACTTGAAGAAAATAAAGAAACAATTTATTTTGCCATCAAACAGTACCAGTACCCTATGTCTTGTGGTGGAATCTGCCATTGTAACTCATTATGTAAGCCACTACAGTATAAGATTGTACATGTAAACTGACCTGGTTAAGGAATTCATGGGCCCTCCTGGACTCATAGCTGAGCTCTGTGACACAGACGTAGGACACTCCATCCTCTGACAGGATGTGGTATCTGAACCTGATTGTTAAAACAAACATATTATGGCCAGCACATGGAATTACATTTGCAATGATGTAGTTTAGTAATAGTTCTCACCCATCCAATTGTATGGACCTTCGATACAGAGCTCCAAACGGAAGAGGTCTCAGAATATTCAATGCTGCCTCCTACAACCCAGAAATGCATCTACAGTTGTGTTAGGAATAATCCCCCTCCCTCTTACACACACACACACACACACACACACACACACACACACACACTAGCCTACCTGAAACCTTCCACCTCTGAGAGCAAGATCAGCAAGGATGATGTTGCTTCTTTCTACACAGCAATACACTATTGGCATGGTCTTTGGTTGGTTACAAAAAGTCAAAATACTCATCTGTGCCGCAGTGTTCTTGTAGGCAAATCTGTCATTTGAGGAGAGTAATTATTGCTTGGTTAATCACCAATGAATTTATGATACGCTAAACTCACAAGTTCCATAGGTTTGCAGCAATTTCACTTTGTTGCTACGGTTATCTTTGTCCATCTGATGACCCTACCTTGTAGCCTGTGTGCTTGTCACTTACTTTGTAACACATTATTTAATATAATCTAGCTAGGTCTATGTTGGATTCAAAAGCATATGTAAAAGCATAACGTTAGCTAGTTTAAAACAGAAATAGTAACATACATTTTGTTAGCTAGCAAAATGGCTAGACCGTTCCGTTTCCAGGGGACGTTAAAATGTCACGAGACATTTTACTCAAGATTCGAAGACACGTCCATCATCAAGTTGAGCAACAGCTGGATGCATGCACATCATATCATGGCCAGCAGTCGGCGCTATTTTTATTTAGTATATATATAATTTTAAAAAATCTTTATTTAACTAGGCAAGTCAGTTAAGAACAAATTCTTATTTACAATGACGGCCTACAAAAAGACAAAAGGCCTCCTGCGGGGACGGGGGCCTGGGATGAAAAAAAATAAAATAAATAAATACAATATAAATATAGGTCAAAACACACATCACAACAAGAGAGACAACACTACATAAAGAGAGACCTAAGACAACAACATAGCAAGGCAGCTACACATGACAACACAGCATGGGAGCAACACAACATAACAACAACATGGTAGCAGCACAAAACATGGTACAAACATTATTGGGCACAGACAACAGCACAAAGGGCAAGAAGGTAGAGACAACAATACATCACACGAAGCAGTAAGAGTGTCCATGATTGAGTCTTTGAATGAAGAGATTGAGATAAAACTGTCCAGTTTGAGTGTTTGTTGCAGCTCGTTCCAGTCGCTAACTGAGCGAACTGAAAAGAGAAGCGACCCAGGGATGTGTGTGCTTTGTGGACCTTTAACAGAATGTGACTGGCAGAACGGTTGTTGTATGTGGAGGATGAGGGCTGCAGTAGATATCTCAGATATGGGGAAGTGAGGCCTAAGAGGGTTTTATAAATAAGCATCAACCAGTGGGTCTTGCGACAGGTATACAGAGATGATCAGTTTACAGAGTAGGATAGAGTGCAGTGATGTGTCCTATATGCAGTGAACTTGAAACTGTCGCCTACTGTAGATGTATAAATGTAATAATCAATCATCAATAGTATGTATGGCATCTGTTTTCGTTCTAACCTCAAATCCAACTCAAGCTTTTGATTGAAGCACTTGTTTAACCGGACCAACTGAAGATGAATCCCAGCGGCAACAGGTCCAGTGTGAAACCACCTCAACATTACTGGACTCTTTGTGCACTATAAACTGTTATGAAGACGGGTATGGTTATGCTGTGAGGAAAGGTCACCTCCAAGGCTATAGTGGCTCTCGTGGAGGTGGTCAGGAACACCGTTAAGAAGATCGGTTACGTTCATTCCTCCAAAGGTACAGTTATTCACAGAGCAGAGTTAGCCTCAGCCAGGGTACCAGACTGTTTATGCATTTATCAATGGGTCATATTTGCAAGACAACATCGGTCCACAATTTAATTTGAAAATAGAGTAAATTGGTTTCTAGTGATAGCCTACATCACGAGGTCAATGCGTACGTGAAAGTGACAGTAATGTAAGGCGGCTGTGTCTTCCAGGGTTGGACCGTAAGAGGTGGAACTGTTTCCTCTGGGGTTTGACTATATGAGGAAACTGTGTCACTGTCTTTCTCTATTTGACTACTATTTCCTATACTACATGGTTTGACTTATAACATGGTTTGACCTCAGTAGCGATTTTAGCATGTAAATCTTGGTGGGGCAAAAAATACAAAAGTGGGATGCATGTGCATGCTTATGTGCCCCCTTTATTTATCCTACGGTTCTGACTTGGTGTACAGAGAACACTGTAAGAATGGCCCATGTTCTGAATTCTATCACTGTACATTTCAAAAGTGCTAAACAAATAGTTATATTGACTACGTCTGTCCTAGCTCGCTCATTAATGTCTTAATCGAAATTATGGGTTGCCTCTTATCCACTTGTTGTCCCCTTATACCATAGTTTGTACATCTCAATTGTCATTAGAAGCCACATTTGTTTAAGCAAGTCAGCCATATCAGCTATGTTTTTTTTAAAGGCAGTAAATGAGGCTGAATGAACTGTTTCGCTGCCAGACAAGGTTCCGCTGATATCCAGGTGTAGTGGTGGGAAGGATTCACTCCATGGTGCTGAATAGAAAGCTCTGCTGTTGGGACAGTTTTATGTAGGCCCTAACAGTTTGTGTGCACCGTTTGTCACTGTTATAGTGCAATTAATGTATTGTTTAGTGTTGTGTTGTGTAGTGGCTTTACTGGCATGCATCTAAAAAAAACTTAATATAACTAAAGGAAAAGCACTTTTTTATTTTGTAAACACTAATGCAGATTTCATTCTACTCCAGGAGACTCACTCCTACATTCAGATTCTAGTTTTGTCACACCCTGATCTGTTTCACCTGTCTTTGTGATTGTCTCCACCCACCTCCAGGTGTCTCCTGTTTTCCCCATTAGTCGCCGTTGTATTTATATCTGTGTTTCCTGTCTCTCTGTACCAGTTTGTCTTGTATTGCCAAGTCAACCAGTGTTTCTCCCAGCTCCTATCTTTCCCAGTCTCTGTTTTTTCCTAGCCCTCCTGTTTTAATTTTTTTTTTAAGTATTTTTATATTTTATTTTTAGGCCTCCTGGTTTTGACCCTTGCCTGTCCTATCCCCTTGTGCTGTTTGGACTCTGACCTGATTACTGAACCCCTGCCTGTCCTGACTTCGAGCCTGCTACTGTTTAGACTCTGACCTGGTTTATGAACTCTCGCCTGTCCCCAACCTGCCTTTTGCCTACCCCTTTAGGTACAATAAATATCGTAGCTCAACCATCTGCCTCCTGTGTCTGCGTTTGGGTCTCGCCTTGTGACCTTATACGTTTTTGGAAATCACAATGGGGAAATACTGTTTATTATAGTCCCAGGGCTAGCCACTCAGCTGGTAATATATTGCTTCATAAGTTAAGAGGTGATATTTCAGAGTCTTGTGTGTCCAAAGATGGGAGATGGGTTATATTGATCTCCAAACTAGATAATGTTTTTTTTTTTATACGCAATGTGTATGGGTACAATTCTCACACCTCAAATAATACTTTATTTTTGGATCTTGCTGATAAGCTTACTGAGCTGCAAAACAAGTATACAAATGCATGGCTTATAACAGCCAGGGTGTTTTTTTTTATACGAACTTGAACGATTATACCTGGTGTTATAGGTCAATGACGGTCAGATCTAGAATGGATTTGTTTCTCATTTCTCATTACAGTATGTACAAGAAGTAAGTCATAAACAAGCTCCTTTGATTGATCATAAAATTATATTTTTGAAGTTGGAATGTTCTGAAAAATCCAGTGGCATTCGAGGATACCGGAAACTTAATAATTCACTCCTAAATGATCCAGTCTTTAACAAGAGCATAAAGAACTTGATCGTAGACTCATTTAATTCCGATGATTTAGAACCAAAGCATGGAAGTAACTGGGAAATATTTAAGGTAAGATCTATCGCCATTACACTCAGTAAGGAACTATAGAAGCAAAAATGTTCGAAAGACGATGAGCTTATGAATAAATTGAATGTTCTTTTAGAAAAGGCTACCCTTTCGAATGAGGAAGAAACAGATTTGAATACATCTCGAATAGAACTAGATCAAATGTACATTCATTTAGCTAAAGGGGCCTTTATTAGATCTAGAGCAAAATGGGTTGAGGAGGGTGAGAAAAACACAAGGTGTTTTTTTCCTCTTGAAAAACGAAACTATAAGACCAAATCTCTTTGTGCCTTAAATATTGACAACACCTTGTGTAAAGACCCTATGGGCATCACTAGCTTTGTGTAATCCTTCTATGACAATCTGTATACATTTAATGGGATTGAATATACATTTAATGGGATTGAATGGGAACATTGGCCCATGGTCATGTACCAATGATTTCTGATGAGTTCAAGTCCATATGGGAAGATGAGTTTTCTATAGAACAGATTCGAGATGCGCTTCAATCTATGAAGAAGGGCAAAGCACCTGGAACAGATGGTCTTTCTGCAGAATGTTATTTACACTTTTGGGAACATTTAGAGGGACCAGTATTCAACATGTTCCAAGAATGCCTAGCTAAGGGTGAAATTATCACTACACGGGGTTATTTCCTTGATACCGAAACTTGATAAAGATCCCCTTTTCATAGATAATTGGATACCTATTACATTTTTAAATACAGATGATAAATTGATTACTTTAGCATATGCCAATAGACTTACAATGGACTTACTAAACCATCTTATTCATGAAACTCATGAAAGGTTTCATGAAAGGTCGCCACATCAGCTGTAACATTGGGTTCGTTTTAGACTTGATTGATTATGCAGATTCAATTGACTCAGAGGCTATTGTTTTATTCCTCGACTTTTGTAAAGCATTTGATACAACTGAACACAAATTCCTAATACAGTCGTTGTACACTTTTGGTTTCGGGACTAGCTTTGTGTCTGTTATCAATATGCTTTACAATGATATTAATAGTTATATTATGATTAATCTTAACACATCTAAAATATTTAATATTCACCGTAGTGTACGCCAGGGTTGCCCTATTTCAACTTTCTTATTCCTTTTAGTTGTAGAATGACTATATATTAGGATTTTAAACAACCCTGAATTTAAAGGTATTTCAATATTTGGAAAATGAATACAAATATCTCAATTAGCAGACAACACAGCTCTGTTTCTAAAAGACAAGAAATGATCAAATCATTCTCTTCAGCTTCTGGTCTGTAACTTTACTTAAATAAATGTGAAATATTCACCATACATAACTCATATTACCAATCTGTTGAGAATATTCCAGTGAAAGATCATGTGAAATATTTAGGGTTGCACATCGCGAAAAACCATATTGTCCATCAACATCTCAATTTCTCTGCGATTAAAGAAAAGAAAATCCATCTTTAATACCTGGCTCCAGCCTGACCTCTCTATTATTGGAAGGGTTATATTGTCCAAAGCAGAGGGTCTGTACGTTTTGTCTACCCTGCTCTATCCCTATCTGTAGCTGATCCAACCAGCAAGGAAATCAACAAAACTTCCCTAGACTTTCTATGGAAAAATAAACAACACAAACTTAAGAAGTCTGTAATATCAAACCAAAGAGCTGATGGTGGGCTTGAAGTACTAGACTTCATTGATATCAACAATACCTTTAAAATATGTATGCTTAGCTCTGTATCTATATGGTACTTCATTCCCTGTCATATTTTTATGAAACTGTTCTCCAGCCAAATTACCCATCAAACTGTTCAAAACAACATTTACATTTAAGTCATTTAGCAGACACTCTTATCCAGAGCGACTTACAAATTGGAAAGTTCATACATATTCATCCTGGTCCCCCCGTGGGGAATGAACCCACAACCCTGGCGTTGCAAGCGCCATGCTCTACCAACTGAGCCACACGGGACCACGCCCTTTTAGCCTAAAAACACTGTTATGTCCACAACTTCTCCCCACACAAGGCACTTCTGTGGAACAACAGAGATATCGTTGTTAAAAACAAGTCTTTGTTCTTCCCTAAGTGGTTTGAAAGAAATATGATATTTGTACTTGATTTATTTTATAAAGAAGGAAATATACTCTGTTATAGAAAGTTCTTAGACACATCTAACTTCCCAATACATTAAAAATTATTTAATTCTATACGCAAAGCAATACCTTCAGGACATACTCAATTAATGAAATCTCATCTGTGTTTTGGAGAACATAGATGCACAAATTACGATAGATGCACAATTTATGTAAGAAGGTTGCCCTCTGCTGGAAAAGAAATGTAATAATACATTCTTAAGAGCTTTGTAACTCCAAAAACAAGATCTCTCCTAGAGGGAAATTCTTCTGGAATGCATATATTACTGAAATTGAATGAAAGAAAGCTTGGTTGCTCCCTCACAAATTTTGTATATCAAATAAAGTAAAATAAATGAACTTTAAAATCGTGCACAAAATATACCCTTGCAATAACTTGTCTAAATTCAAGGACTTAGAGGACATATGCATTTTCTGTGGTAAAGAAGGGGAAACTATTATACACATTTTTTGTGAGTGTGACTCTGTGAAGTTATTTTGGAGCGAGTTAAGTATCTACATTTTTTATTTCATTAATGAGACCCATGT
Organism: Salvelinus namaycush; assembly: GCF_016432855.1. Classification (NCBI taxonomy): domain Eukaryota; kingdom Metazoa; phylum Chordata; class Actinopteri; order Salmoniformes; family Salmonidae; genus Salvelinus; species Salvelinus namaycush. The sequence continues at coordinate 39,612,166 of NC_052337.1, read as the reverse complement.
ATTTACAATGAAAGATAATATGTATTATTCATGTAACGGCTGTCGTCGGTGGAAGAAGGTGAGGACCAAGGTGCAGCGTGGTAAGTGTTCATGATATTTAATAATAATCAAAACTGAACACTGAATAACAAAACAACAAAGAAACAACCGAAAACAGTTCTGTCTGGTGCAGACACACAAAGACTGAAAATAACCACCCACAAAACCCAACAGAAAACAGGATACCTAAATATGGTTCCCAATCAGAGTCAATGACTAACACCTGCCTCTGATTGAGAACCATATCAGGCCAAACGAGAAAACCAACACAGAAACACAAAACATAGATAACCTACCCAACTCACGCCCCGACCACACTAAAACAAAGAAAATACAAAAGAACTATGGTCAGAATGTGACAATTCAAATGAAAACAAAACTACGGAATTTGTCGTTCATTTCTTCATTCTCTCTGGTAAATGTTATATAAACAAATATTAGAAATCTGTCCCCAAATGCAATATATTTTTATTTGAAATCCAATATTTAATTAAAAACAAATAACAAAAAGCCACTGTATTCCCCAGGTGGTAAAGGTAGGCAATAACACGTCTGCAACGCTGATCCTCAACACTGGGGCCCCTCAGGGGTCCGTGCTTAGTCCCCTCCTGTACTCCCTGTTCACCCACGACTGTGTGGCCAACCACGACTCCAACGCCATCATTAAGTTTGCTGACTACACAACAGTGGTAGGCCTCATTATCGACAACGATGAGACAGTCTATAGGGAGGAGGTCAGAGATCTGGCAGTGTGGTGCCAGGTAAACAATCTCACCCTCAATATGAGCAAGACAAAGGAGCTGATTGTGGACTACAGGAAAAGGCGGGCCGAACAGGCCCCCACTAACATCGACGGGGCTGTAGTGGAGCGGGTCGAGAGTTTAAAGTTCCTTGGTGTCCACATCACCAACTAACTACCATGGTCCAAAACACATCAAGACAGTTGTGAAGAGGGCACAACAACACCTTTTCCCCCTCAGGAGACTGAAAAGATTTGGCATGAGTCCCCAGATCCTCAAAAAGTTATACAGCTACACAATAGAGAGCATCCTGACCGGTGGCATCATCGCCTGGTATGGCAACTGCTCGGCATCTGACCGTAAGGAGATACAGAGGGTAGTGCATACAGCCCAGTACATCACTGTGGCCAAGCTTCCTGCCATCCAGGACCTATATTTATTTTATTTGTATTTAACCTTTATTTAACTAGGCAAGTCAGTTAAGAACAAATTCGTATTTACAATGACGGCCTACCCTGGCCAAACCCAGACGACGCTGGGCCAGTTGGTCGCTGCCCTATGGGACTCCCAATCACGGCCGGATGTGATACAGCCGGCCGTGATTGATATATACTAGGCCGTGTCAGAGGAAAGCCCCAAAAATGGTCAAAGACTCCAGTCACTCAAGTCATAGACTGTTCTCTCTGCTACCGCACGGCAAGTGGTAGCGGGGCGCCAAGTCTAGGATCAAAAGCTCCTTAACAGCTTCTCCCCCAAGCCATAACACTGCTGAACAATTAATCAAATGGCCATCCGGACAATTTACATTGACCCCCCCCCCCCCCCCCCCCACATTTGTTTTCACACTGCTGCTACTCACTGTTTATCTATGCATAGTCACTTTACGACTACCTACATGAACAAATGACCTTGACTAACCTGTACCCCCGCACATTGACTCGGTACCTGTACCCCCTGTATATAGCCTTGTTATTGTTATTGTTTGGGGGTCAAATCAAATAAAATGTATTTATAAAGCCCTTCTTACATCAGCTGATATATCAAAGTGCTGTACAGAAACCCAGCCTAAAACCCCAAACAGCAAGCAATGCAGGTGTAGAAGCACGATGGCTAGGAAAAACTCCCATGAAAGACCAAAACCTAGGAAGAAACCTAGAGAGGAACCAGGCTATGGGGGGTGGCCAGTCCTCTTCTGGCTGTGCCGGGTGGAGATTATAACAGAACATGGCCAAGATGTTCAAATGTTCATAAATGACCAGCATGGTCAAAGAATAATAATCACAGTAGTTGTCGAGGGTGCAACAGGTCAGCACCTCAGGAGTAAATGTCAGTTGGCTTTTCATAGCCGATCATTGAGAGTATCTCTACCGCTCCTGCTGTCTCTAGAGAGTTGAAAACAGCAGGTCTGGCATAGGTAGCACGTCCAGTGAACAGGTCAGGGTTCCATAACCGCAGGCAGAACAGTTGAAACTGGAGCAGCAGCACGGCCAGGTGGACTGGGGACAGCAAGAAGTCATCATGACAGGTAGTCCTGAGGCATGGTCCTAGGGCTCAGGTCCTCTGAGAGAGAGAAAGAAAGAGAGAATTAGAGAGAGCATACTTAAATTCACACAGAACACCGGATAAGACAGGAGAAATACTCCAGATATAACAGACTGGGGGTGACTTTTAATTATGTTTTACTTTACTTTATTTGGTAAATATTTTCTTAACTCTTTCTTGAACTGCATTGTTGGTTAAGGGCTTGTAAGTAAGCATTTCACGGTAAGGTCTACTACACCTGTTGTATTCGGCACATGTGACAAATAAAGTTTGATTTGATTTGAACTCTCATAGGTTTGTACATTTGTAACCCCTGACCTTACTTTATTTATTTTATTGTAGGTGCTTTAACTTTTGAAACTCAAATCATGTGTAGTAATTTTATTATTTTACTTTAATGTTATTTTATGTTTCTTCAGAGAAAATATACGTGTAGTGATGTCCTATATATTTTTTTCCGTTATTGTATTATAATTTGAAATGTAATAAAAATAAATAAAAATACAGAGTTTCTAAACCCCCCCAAAATTATAAAAAATGAATGATAATGGCTTGGGTCATTTTTGCTTGTTTTTGCTTTACTCAAAATAGCATTTTAGAGTTTTTAAATTGTAGCCTATAGAAATGCAGCAGTCTAAATGAGCTTAAACGTTAAAAAATGTATAGGATGGGAAGACATAGTCCGGACCTCACTAAAACCCAGACCCTAGCTATGGCCCTGCCAGCAGAGGTTATTGTTACACACTTACTACTTATGCCTCGAGAAAAGTGAAAGTCATAATATTCACCATCACCGCACACTGATTCTGTATTGGTCTCTGTCTCAGATGTCGTTAATGTTGGCACTGCTGCTGCAGAATAGAATGCTCTTATTAAGAACAATGGCAACGTTAGTGAATTTACACCAATAATTTTCGGTGTGGCACAGCTCTATGTTACAGAGATTTCAATTGGTTGAAACCTCGTGCAAGAAGAAGACCCTTTTAGCGTCTCAGGAACAGACCTGAAAATTTTCACATTTGAGGGACTGAAGTGGAGATTTGGTGACTTTGGAGTGGACAAATAGGAGTAGGACCCCCACCAGAACAACGTTTAATCGACCGCAAAACAACAAAGCAGATAGCCAAGGGCGTTTGGACCAGCAGAAAGTATGCGAACTTTTCTGTTCACATTTGGAACTGTCGGCTGCTTCATGTGTGTTTTGCGTTTAATGTTCTTCAAGTTACGCGGGTAAACTGTGGAGGAAAACTTAAACTTGATTGATTTGAATTTATTTTGAAAAGTCAAAGTCACCATGTTGGGGGATGAGGGTATCTATGCGGCGAAGAAGAGGAAGAAACCCGTCCAGAAAAGGTAAGCATAATATGCTTATAAATGTAGGATGTATTCACTGCTTTCTGCTTCTGGTCATGCACGTCTCTTAGATTAGGTTCAAAGTCATTAGTGTCCCATGTCGGTCCCGGACCGTGGTAAAAGTTGGTTTGAGTTTCGATATATCTCTAGGAAGAGTATTGGTGGTTCCAAAGTTCTTTAATTTAAGAATGATGGAGGCCACTGTGTTCTTGGGGACCTTCAATGCTGCAGAAATGTGCCTCAACATAATCTTGTCTCGGGCTCTACAGACCATTTATTCGAACTCATGACTTGGTTTTTGCTCTGACATGTACTGTCAACTGTGGGACCTTATATAGACAGGTGTGTGCCTTTCCAAATCATGTCCAATCAATTGAACTTACCACAGGTGGACTCCAATTAAGTTGTAGAAACATTTCAAGGATGATCAATGGAAACAGGATGCACCTGAGCTCAATTTAGAGTTTCATAGCAAAGGGCCTGAATAATTATGTAAATAAGGTATTTCTGTTTTTATTTTTAATACATTTGCAAAAATATCTAAAAACATGTTTTTGCTTTGTCATTATGGGGTATTGTGTGTAAATTGATGAGGATAAAGGGTCTGAATGCTTTCCAAAATGCACTGTATGTCCCTCTCCTGTGAACATTCCAACTTTGGTTTGAGGTGTCTAGGTCACATGGTCAATTAGCTATTGAATTTTAAGTGACTTTGTATAAATATATATATAAAAAAACAAGTGGAAAGATTTTGTGCAACATAGCTCTCTATGTAAGGAAGGAATGAAAGTTGAAATTAGGTTGCTAAGTCATGTGGTTGAAGAGCTATTGAAATTATATACTTTCAAATATTTCTATAAAATCGTGTAAGTGGTATTTGGGAGAACCAAAGGCTGTGCAGTGTGTTTCCCTCCCCTTTGAACAATACAAAGTTGCTTTGAAGTGCCTAGGTCATGTGATCAAGGAGCAATTGAAGTTTTAAGTCACACATTTAACTAATAAATTAAAGGGAAAATATATATACATATTTTTTTCAAATAACCAAAGCCTGTGCGATGTATGTCCCAACCCTGTGAACATTGCAACGTTGGTTTGAGGTGTCTAGGTCACATGGTCAATTAGATATTTAATTTTAAGGGACTTTGTATAAATATAGATATAAAAAAAGGCATACGCTATTTCTTGTTGAAGTGCTAAAATATAATTCACAAGTGATAGACTAATATTGTCACCCATCAGACTATTCTTAATTTAATATTGTCTTTACATTTAATAAATAATATATGTGTGAAATGTGTTATGATTTAGAATGGACCATTATCGTAAACCTGTCTCAAACCGGGTAAGGGAAAACAATACATGTCATCTTTGCACTTAAATAGCGAATGGAGAACATTTTTCCCGTGGTTCATTTTCATGCCAGCCAGGTAGACTATACTCCTGGTAAAGAGAAGCAATGTGCTTAATATTAGTAAAGTCGAGAAATAAATATAGTAGGCCTAGCCTATATAAAGCTGATGTGATCCTCCTCTTTTTAATCAAGGCCATCACTCTGTTTTCTCACGCAATTGCATAGCCTTTAGAAATGTTGCGCAACATGAGCTCATGGGCCCTCATGAAGTGTTTGATTAGATTTTGTAGGCCTACCAGAGTGGCCTACCATCAAAAACAATGGAGAAAATGTGTCGCATAACATTTTAACATGCAGGGCTTGACGTTAACCTGTTTATCCACTTGTCATTCAGACAAGGAGGTGACTGAAAATGTTGTTGTGTTGTTTGATGCAAACCACTTTACAAAATATAATGCATTATTATGCTACCCTCTGCCTATTGGTTACTTAGCTTATTCAAGCCTGTATCAAAATACAACACTGCCACTTTAAGACAAAAAAAAGCTCTTTGTCGGACCCGCTTTTCAAAGATGTACACGTTTTGTGCTCTTGTAGGAAGCAATCACTCCACCATTGCTGACTACAAATGATCTATGACTGGCTAATAACTCACTAACTAGCAAATAACTCACTAACTAGCAAAGGATATGAACAAATGTGCACATGTGGCTACAAGCAGCTCTCGCTTTGATCTCAAAACAAGTGCATCTACTCACGACCGCTCATGCTGTAAACACAGTCCAGTTCAAAGTGACTGGCACAGATCCATATATGGCATTGGTCTATTTGCATATAGGCCTACTGCAGCTCTGATTGGTTATGCTGCAGTACGGGCTGAGTGTCAATGCAATAGAATCCTACTCTGATGCATTCTGCCTACAACAAAATCACTTGCATAGTTTTACATACTAAGTCTCGCATAGTTCGTTTTGTTTAGGTATGTTGCATTGAAAGTGGCTAATATTGCGTTGATTCAATCACAATTCCCACAGTAATGGGAAACATAGTTAACACTATCAAAGGGGGAAAACTCTAGAAAGTTGAGTAAAATTCAGTCTCGTGCTTCTCTGCGCGGGCCGATATTTCATCATCCCATGGGATCCGTCAAGACAGTGCACAACAGAAATACCACTGAAATATTGTAGTTCCTACACATCACCTTCTATATTCAAAGAAAATAGGCCTTTTATAGGCTAAGTCATTTTCTGAGCTAAACTGACCAAGACTCACCTCCGACAACACATAAAACAGGGACGTAAAATATTTATCTTGTCCATTCCCAGCGCGCCTCTCCCAGGTGCTGTTGGAGAAATGCAGCTCTCCACCAGCGTTATGTCAAAAAAAATGATCTAACAAATCCTTTAGCAGAAAGAGTGTGGCCTTTTCTGTAGCCTACAGGCTGGAGATAAAATGTATGACAATGTAATGAGACTGGAACTTTTTACATCATGCAGGTTTCTCCAATCAAATAGCCTAACATAAATGGTGCCCAATCAAATAAAGAATGCGTTGACATGTTAACAAACATCATAGCCTATCCTATCCTAAAAACAAGACAGGTCAAATTAAAATGGACAATATGGAATGTACAATCAGGCTACTCCCGTTGGCTCAATTGTCATGATCATTGGTTTCAATTTTTGACGAGCTGATGATAGTGAAAAAGAAAATACTTCTGCATTTCCTGTGTAAACACATTATAAATAGGCTCAGGATAACTCCTCCTGATAAAGTTGGGTAGCTGATATTCAGAGCTTAAATAGCCAAATTGATTAGACTCAGGAATCAGGTCTAATAAAGCCAATGCAATTGCCTGTTTTACAAACAGTGGGCCTACCACATGGATGGCATTCATAAAATTCCATCGGGGGCAGACATGGTAGGCTATACCTCAGTAAGCAGGGGCCGACGCCTTTTGGACATATTGTTTTGGTGCATGCCTTGATTTCCACGTCCACGGACGTTGGTTTTTGGTCATATCCAAACCATATCTGAACCAATCATAGACGTCTATGTTTGGTTCCGATTTGGTCCGGTTTGGATCAGCCTTGGTTTGGCCCAAACATAGACGTCTATAAATGATGTCTTTACATCTTTCACTGTACAGAAGACCCAATCTGGTGAGATTTGTATCAAAACAAGACAAAACAAACAAACAACACAACAACAGCAATACACTTCTTCATATAAACTAGAGGTGGGAAAAACGTATATTTACCAAAGGCCCCAGGGGACCAGTAATTAAAAACAACAACACTGCCTGTTAAATCAAAAATAACCAAATTAGAATAACAAATCAAATTAGAATTACAACTCTTGATAACTTGTTGGGAAAATTGTAAGATTATGTTATATTGTTTGTATTACATTATAATAGTTGTTACATTCGACAGAATAGAGTATTGTGTGTGTGTTCCACTGAGGATGGGCCGCTATGAGATAGCACTGACAGAGGAGATTTCCGATGTTTTTGGGTAATAAAGCCTAAAGAGCATTCCAGATAACATGAGCTAATGGTTCTGTTCTATGCCGTATCAGGGAGAGACGGTTCCCTTTTGGAGTGAGGGGGCCAGACACTGGTCTTTACAATGAGAACTGTTGACACAGCAGTAACTCTCTGCTATGTTTTATAGATATTTTTCATACAAATCTTAACCTTTGTGAACTGTTCCTAAGATCTGTGATTCGTCATGTAAGTTGAGAGTGTATCTTGGCTATAAAAGATCTTTGTACTTTTCTGTTGGTACTTTTCAATGGTTCATTAGAGATAGCGCATCATTGAAAGTCAAAAAAGGCTATTGCAAAGCTCTTATTATTATTAAAGATGTAATTTAAGTATAACTCTGACTGGTGTGTAGTTTGTAACTCTCCTCATTTGGTAAAGCAGAAAAATGCCAACACAAACTCCGTAAAGAAATAATTGTATCCCATAAGGTAATGGTAAAATAGACTAGAGACAGGTGTCCCTCAATCATTGCAGTGCTCTCTCTCTCTCTCATTCTCGTGTTCCGAATCACACACAGGACTATTGCTAAATGTATACTTCTTCCTAATTATTAGTGTTTACATAGCCCATTTAACCTCACTAGGGTATGTGGGACGGTAGCGTCCCACCTCGTCAACAGCCAGTGAAACTGCAGGGCGCCAAATTCAAAACAACAGAAATCCCATAATTAAAATTCCTCAAACATACAAGTATTTTACACCATTTTAAGGATACACTTGTTGTAAATCCAGCCACAGTGTCCGATTTCAAAAAGGCTTTACGACGGAAGCACACCAAACGATTATGTTAGGTCAGAGCCAAGTCACAGAAAAACACAGCCATTTTTCCAGGCAAAGAGAGAAGTCACAAAAAGCAGAAATAGAGATAAAATGAATCACTAACCTTTGATGATCTTCATCAGATGACACTCATAGGACTTCATGTTACACAATACATGTATGTTTTGTTCGGTAAAGTTCATATTTATATCCAAAAATCTGAGTTTACATTGGCGCGTTATGTTCAGTAGTTCCAAAATATCCGGTGATTTTGCAGAGAGCCACATCAATTTACAGAAATACTCATAATAAACATTGCTAAAAGATACAACTGTTATGCATGGAATTTTAGATCCACTTCTCCTTAATGCAACCGCTGTGTCAGATTTCAAAACAACTTTATGGAAAAAGCAAACCATGCAATAATCTGAGTATGTAACGTCCTGACCAGAGTTCTTATGTGTTTTGCTTGTTTAGTGTTGGTCAGGACGTGAGCTGGGTGGGAATTCTATGTTGTGTGTCTAGTTAGTCTGTTTCTGTGTCCAGCCTAATAGGGTTCTCAATCAGAGACAGCTGTCAATCGTTGTCCCTGATTGAGAATCATATATAGGTGGCTTGTTTTGTGTTGGGGATTGTGGGTGGTTGTTTCCTGTCTCTGTGTTTGTGTTCTGCACCAGATAGGACTGTCTCGGCTTTCACGTTTGTTATTTTGTTATTTGTTAATGTTCATCGTTTATCGTCTTATTAAACATGTTGAACAATAACCGCGCTGCATTTTGGTCCTCTCCTTCATCCCAGGAAGAAAGCCGTTACAGAGTATGGCGCTCAGACGACAAATCAAGCCAAACAGATATACGCCATGTTGGAGTCAACAGAAGTCAGAAATAGCATTATAAATATTCACTTACCTTTGATGATCTTCATCAGAATGCACTCCCAGGAATCCCAGCTCCACAATAAATGTTTGTTTTGTTCGATAATGTCCATCATTTATGTCCAAATACCTCCTTGTTGTTCGCGCGTCCAGTACACAATCCAAACTCACGACGCGCGTGCAAGTCCAGCGGAAAGTACGGACGAAAAGTCCCAAAAGTTATATTACAGTCCGTAGAAACATGTCAAACGAAGTATAGAATCAATCTTTAGGATGTTTTTAACATAAATCTTCAATAATGTTCCAACCGGAGAATTCCTTTGTCTGTAGAATTGCAATGGAACAGAGCTCGCTCTCACGTGAACGCGCGAGACTGAGTTCGTGGCTCTCTGGCAGACCTCTGACTCATTCCCCTCTCATTTGCCCCCACTTCACAGTAGAAGCATCAAACAAGGTTCTAAAGACTGTTGACATCTAGTGGAAGCCTTAGGAAATACAATATGACCCCATAGACACTGTGTATTCGATAAGCCAAGAGCTGAAAAACTACAAACCTCAGATTTCCCACTTCCTGGTTGGATTTTTTCTCAGGTTTTTGCCTGCAATATGAGTTATTTTATACTCACAGACATCATTCAAACAGTTTTAGAAACTTTAGAGTGTTTTCTATCCAAATCTACTAATTATATGCATATTCTAGCTTTTATGGCTGAGTAGCAGGCAGTTTAATTTGGGCACGCTTTTCATCCAAAATTCCCAATGCTGCCCCCTACCCTAGTGAAGTTAAATCTCACCCAATGTCTTCAGTCTTTCTAGTGAGGGTGATCAGGCCTCACCAGGAAGTCAGAACAGAGGTCATAGGTCAGTCAGCCCTATTAAGTATTTTCTTTCCCTTTTCTTTCCCTGTTCTTCCAAACCCATTTAAAACATTTCAAATCATTCCATAATTCCCCACACAATAAATCAAACATGGTATTAACACCACTTAACAAATATTCATAACAGGTGAGTTGTGTGTGCGCGCTGGTGTGTATGGTAAAACATAGGGAAAAAAAACAATGGCCAGGCCTTACTTATTTGGGAGCTCCCTTTACGGCCAAATCCGAATACCTTTATACTTATAAAACTGCAGAATTTCACTAACTGTTCTCCCAAGGCAACATTTCAAAGAGAGAGATTGGGACACCCATCCTCTCCTAATAGAGAAAATAAACATTTAGTTTGTTTACACTTTGCTAAATCTTAAACCAATTTACTTTCCAATTAATCTACATCTCTGTTTCCTTTAACTCAGAAGCCTTCTCAATCATCATCACCCAGTACATTTCTCTTCCACTCTAACATTAGTTTCCCTCTACAATCTCTACTATACTCTACCTCTGTCTTTCCATCTACCATCTACCTCATCTACCTCTGTCTACCTCTGTCTTTCCATCGGACTGAGCTTGTTGTCATTGCAGGCAATCTTAACGTTGTGCGTTACAGGGGAGAGCATCCTCCTCCCTCATGTGGTACCCTTCCTGCAGGCTCATCCTGACATGACCCTCCAGCATGACAATGCCACCAGCCATACTGCTCGTTCTGTGCATGATTTCCTGCAAGACAGGAATGTCAGTGTTCTGCCATGGCCAGCGAAGAGACCGGATCTCAATCCCATTGAGCATGTCTGGGACCTGTTGGATCAGAGGGTGAGGGCTAGGGCCATTCCCTCCAGAAATGTCTGAAAACTTGCAGGTGCCTTGGTGGAAGAGTGGGGTAACATCTCACAGCAAGAACGGGCAAATCTGGTGCAGTCCATGAGGAGGAGATGCACTGCAGTACTTAATGCAGCTGGTGGCCACACCAGATACTGACTGTTACTTTTGATTTTGAGCCCCCCCTTTGTTCAGGGACACATTATTCTATTTATGTTAGTCACGTCTGTGGAACTTGTTCAGTTTATGTCTCAGTTGTTGAATCTTGTTATGTTCATACAAATATTTGCACATGTTAAGTTTGCTGAAAATATACGCAGTTGACAGTGAGAGGAGTGAGAGAGTTTCTTTTTTTGCTGAGTTTATTTTACCGGTACATACTGCTGTAATGATATGCTACGCGATTCATAAGGACAGAGTAACTAACAAATTGTCATAATTAGCCATAGCAACCAATATTTTTGCACTGATTAAAGTATGGATTTTGTTGGGATTTTGTCCTCAGATGGAAGGATGAAAATAGTATAAATGTACTTATTAAAATAGCATGCAGAACGCATCACAGGTATTACAAGCATATGCAAATACTGCATCCAAAATACCACAGTCGATTGCAGTTTCTTCACTTTTACTGCAGTTTCAAAACTGCAATCTTTTTTTGTTATGGTGAAAATTCTATATGTTGTTCTTGACCCGTGTCACTAGTTATTTTGACACCGTGATTCTGGAGCTCTTATCCCTGGCCTAAGGTGCAGCGTGAACGCGCCTTTTGTTGTTTAGTCAAGGAACTGATGTAGAGAAATTGCCCTGAAACAGTAGCTCAGCCTTCTGTTGACTACAGGGACAGGACATTTCAGGACAGATTACATAAACATAAGTTTGACTGACCAGGTATCAAATCTATTATACTTCACCTCCTTTGACCTCCTCCTCTCCTGAACGGCCCCAATAGCTGATGGGCATCACCTCAAGGTATCCAGATCATGTCAACAATGACTGACTGACTAGTTTTGAACCTGGGTCATATGTGCACCACAAGACTGTGTTAGCTCACCGAGCTAAAGCCTCTGACAATCACATGCATTACTCCACAGTCTATGTTCAGTAGATTCCTAACCGCCCCTCGTCCTCTCTTATCTGGACTCAGTCTGTTAGCCCTCTGAGCTAAAGCCTCTGAAAATCAGCTGCAGTATTTCAGCTCTGTTCAGTAAATTCCTAAATCCCCCCTCCCCTCCCCTCCCCTCTCCTGCCTGTCCCCAGTCTGACACCTGCTCCAGGGGACGGTGTGGTGATGACCAACACGTCTAAATGTCACCGGGACCGTCTGAACGGGGAGCTGGACCGGCTGACTGGCCTTCTGCCCTTCTCCCAAGAGGTCAGGGGTCGGCTGGACAAACTGGCCGTCCTCCGGCTCAGCGTGTGATACCTCAAGGTCAAGAGCTTCTTCCATGGTGAGTGGATAATGGAAGTACACACACACACACACACACACACACACACACACACACACACACACACACACACACACACACACACACACACACACACACACACACACACCACAATATATCTCTAAACTCACTGTAGGAAAGTAATAAGGCTATGAACATGCTCTACATTCATTACATTAGCAGGTTATTTTTATGTCAGCCAGAAGTGTGAAGTGGAGAGTATAGATTACCATAGACAACTAGGAATGTGTCTGTATCGCTACATTGCCACTGACGGAATGGTGTCGGAAGGAACTATTTCCCTGTTTGACCACTAGGTGTTATGGGTATTATGACACCTCCATTGTGGGGCTCTAAGTGGTAACGATGAGTCGAAATCCACTTAGCCTAATTATTGTTTTCTGGCACATTCTTTATTTTCTTTTGCGTGTTTCCTATAGCCCATAGCCAGCCATGGAGTCATGGTGCATAGGCTATTTACTATGCTTTGACTGACGTTTGAACAGCAAGTGTTGACTAGTTCATAAAAGGTGTCGAACTCACTGAATAAAGTCGATCTCCTACACTACCATTCAAAAGTTTGGGGTCACTTAGAAATATCCTTATTTATGAAAGAAAAGCAGATTTTTTTGTCCATTAAAATAACATTAAATTGATCCGAAATACAGTGTAGACATTGTTCATGTTGTAAATTACTATTGTAGCTGGAAATGGCTGTTTTTTAATGGAATATCTACATAGGCGTACAGAGGCCCATTATCAGCAACCATCACTCTGTGTTTCAAGTAACAGACACATCTCAACATCAACTGTTCAGAGGAGACTGTGTGAATCAGGCCATGTTCAAATTGCTGCAAAGAAACCACTACTAAAGGACACTAAGAAACTTGCTTGGGCCAAGAAACACGAGCAATGGACATTAGACTGGTGGAAATTTGTGCTTTGGTCTGGTGTCCAAATATGAGATTTTTGTGAGACACGGTGTGGGTGAACAGATGATCTCTGCATGTGTATTTCCCACCATAGAGCATGGAGGAGGAGGTGTTATGTTGTGGGGGTGCTTTGCTGGTGACACTGTCTGTGATTTATTTAGAATTCAAGGCACACTTAACCAGCATGGCTACCACAGCATTCTGCAGCGATATGCCATCCCATCTTGTTTGGGCTTAGTAGGACTATCATTTGTTTTTCAACTGGACAATGACCCAACACACCTCCAGGCTGTGTAATGGCTATTTTACCAAGAAGGAGAGTGATGTAGTGCTGCATCAGATGACCTGGCCTCCACAATCCCCCAACCGCAACCAAATTGAGATGGTTTGGGATGAGTTGGACCACAGAGTGAAGGAAAAGCAGCCAACAAGTGCTCAACATATGTGGCTACTCCTTCAAGACTGTTGGAAAAGCATTCCAGGTGAAGCTGGTTGAGAAAATTCCAAGAGTGTTAAAGCTGTTATCAAGGCAAAGGGTGGCTACCTTGAAGAATCTAAAAAATTCAATATATCTTGATGTATTTAACACTTTTTTGGTTACTTCATGATTTCATGTGTTATTTCATAGTTTTGATGTCTTCACTATTATTCTACAATGTATAAAATAGTTTTTTTTTTTTTTACCTTTAGGTGTTCTAAAACTTTTGACTGGTAGTGTATATTGCACTAAAACTGTAAATAAGACTTTCATCTCTAGGAAAGACAGGTTTAATGTTAAAAAAGGTTTAATGTTCTCCACTTAGTAAATCGTCATGTTTATAGGCCTAGATGTTATCCAAAATAATTAACAATACACTGAATTCATACATTTTCAGTAATTAAATTGTAGTTTCTACTCAATACCACAACTCATTTTACCAATCTGGGGGGTAAAGTATTAAATAAGTTCGCTGTGTATTTCTGATGGAATCAAGGCATTGGAATGTTATTCAGTCTCTCGGTCCCAGCTTTGATGCCCCTGTACTGACCTCACCTTCTGGATGATAGCGGGGTGAACAGGCAGTGGCTCGGGTGGTTATTGTCCTTGATTATCTTTTTGGCCTTCCTGTAGGTGTTCTGGTGGGCAGGTAGTTTGCTCCCAATGATGCGTTTGGCAGACCGCACCACCCTCTGGAGAGCCCTGCGGTTTGACATGCACCCAAATTAATATAGTTGGTTCACGGTTGGTTTTGATATTTTTACCGGCATGTTATGGTCGGGTCTGGTGTAGATGGACAAAATCAACATGCGCGCGTTGGCGCTCGCGCCTGGCGGGTGTAGTCAGTATGCAACTCTGTTTACATCTGTACCTATGTAAAGCCTGGCGGGTGTAGTCAGTATGCAACTCTGTTTACATCTGTACCTATGTAAAGCCTGGCCGGTGTAGTCAGTATGCAACTCTGTTTACATCTGTACCTATGTAAAGCCTGGCCGGTGTAGTCAGTATGCAACTCTGTTTACATCTGTACCTATGTAAAGCCTGGCCGGTGTAGTCAGCATGCAACTCTGTTTACATCTGTACCTATGTAAAGCCTGGCCGGTGTAGTCAGTATGCAACTCTGTTTACATCTGTACCTATGTAAAGCCTGGCCGGTGTAGTCAGTATGCAACTCTGTTTACATCTGTACCTATGTAAAGCCTGGCCGGTGTAGTCAGCATGCAACTCTGTTTACATCTGTACCTATGTAAAGCCTGGCCGGTGTAGTCAGTATGCAACTCTGTTTACATCTGTACCTATGTAAAGCCTGGCCGGTGTAGTCAGTATGCAACTCTGTTTACATCTGTACCTATGTAAAGCCTGGCCGGTGTAGTCAGTATGCAACTCTGTTTACATCTGTACCTATGTAAAGCCTGGCCGGTGTAGTCAGTATGCAACTTTGTTTACATCTGTACCTATGTAAAGCCTGGCCGGTGTAGTCAGCATGCAACTCTGTTTACATCTGTACCTATGTAAAGCCTGGCCGGTGTAGTTAGTATGCAACTCTGTTTACATCTGTACCTATGTAAAGCCTGGCCGGTGTAGTCAGCATGCAACTCTGTTTACATCTGTACCTATGTAAAGCCTGGCCGGTGTAGTCAGCATGCAACTCTGTTTACATCTGTACCTATGTAAAGCCTGGCCGGTGTAGTCAGTATGCAACTCTGTTTACATCTGTACCTATGTAAAGCCTGGCCGGTGTAGTCAGTATGCAACTCTGTTTACATCTGTACCTATGTAAAGCCTGGCCGGTGTAGTCAGCATGCAACTCTGTTTACATCTGTACCTATGTAAAGCCTGGCCGGTGTAGTCAGTATGCAACTCTGTTTACATCTGTACCTATGTAAAGCCTGTCCGGTGGAGTCAGTATGCAACTCTGTTTACATCTGTACCTATGTAAAGCCTGGCCGGTGTAGTCAGCATGCAACTCTGTTTACATCTGTACCTATGTAAAGCCTGGCCGGTGTAGTCAGTATGCAACTCTGTTTACATCTGTACCTATGTAAAGCCTGGCCGGTGTAGTCAGTATGCAACTCTGTTTACATCTGTACCTATGTAAAGCCTGGCCGGTGTAGTCAGCTTGCAACTCTGTTTACATCTGTACCTATGTAAAGCCTGGCCGGTGTAGTCAGCATGCAACTCTGTTTACATCTGTACCTATGTAAAGCCTGGCCGGTGTAGTCAGTATGCAACTCTGTTTACATCTGTACCTATGTAAAGCCTGGCCGGTGGAGTCAGCATGCAACTCTGTTTACATCTGTACCTATGTAAAGCCTGGCCGGTGGAGTCAGTATGCAACTCTGTTTACATCTGTACCTATGTAAAGCCTGGCCGGTGTAGTCAGTATGCAACTCTGTTTACATCTGTACCTATGTAAAGCCTGGCCGGTGTAGTCAGTATGCAACTCTGTTTACATCTGTACCTATGTAAAGCCTGGCCGGTGTAGTCAGTATGCAACTCTGTTTACATCTGTACCTATGTAAAGCCTGTCCGGTGTAGTCAGTATGCCACTCTGTTTACATCTGTACCTATGTAAAGCCTGGCCGGTGTAGGCAGCTTGCAACTCTGTTTACATCTGTACCTATGTAAACGCAATGTGGACATCTCCTCTACCCACACCACGTCCAGCAAGAATGTAAATACTCTACAAATGGAGGCTGTGTGTGTGTGCGTGCGTGCGTGCGAGTGAGTGATAGGGTTTCCATTAGGAAAATGTGGCACCGGACATTTGACCGGCAGCATTTTCATTTATTGGACATTTGAGAAATGTACCGGATCCATATTCATTGGTTGCGTAACCTGATTAGGGCGTCCACCCACGGTGCTCAGAATGACAGGAAGCACATTTAGATGATGGTAATTCACATGAACAGAACATGTAAATAGAGGAAGCAACGATGTGCTGTCCTTCTTATCGAATTCTGAGGTGTACTCTGAAGATGTTAGAATAACTGTCCACATTTACTTTCCCCTCAGCCAATAAGATGAGTAACGAACAGCAGCATTTCTAGTTTATGTCAATCTACTTTCCCCCATAGTAGAAAAGTTGACCTATTCTATTGGTCAGCTTGTGGAGAAGGAAATAGCCTATTCTTAACAGACTCTGGGACAGTTACGGGATGATAGATCCCAAATTCATACATATATAGGACTAGACTACGTAAAAAAAAAAGTTAAAAAGCAATGAGTCTGATCCAACAGATCAGATTGTTTAACTTAAAATGTTGATAATAAGCGCACAAGGCAGTAGGCTACGCACAACTGTTTTTCCATGATGCAATCAGCCCGGAAAACACCGTTGTCAAAAGCGCACCGCACATGCGAGGGACAGAAATTAAAATATCCGTTCGACATTTAGAAAGAAGGGAGATCTAATATGCAACAACTGACAGTCAGATTTTCCGCTGAAAGGCTCTGTATCTGTACATGTGATAAATAAGATACATAACAAATATAATGTATACGCGCCAATTTAATTCCACTAAATTATGCAAATGAAGCTTTAGACCGATAAGCATTACCAGTCAAATGAAGTTCCATAGACTGGTATTTCCATCTAGGAATAGGCTAAAAAGCATTATTTCACAATGGGATTTTTTCTTCTTCTCCGGGGAAATTGACTGGTGCTACTTTTATTTATCAGCTTTTCCATTTTTTTATAGGCCAAAAGTCAGCTATTACCGGCTAAAGGTGTGTGTGTGCGTGTGTGTGTGTGTGTGTGTGTGTGTGTGTGTGCGCACGTGCAATAGTGGTGTAATAGGGATATCTGTGCCAGTTTATAGTTAATCAAGCTATTCATTATCAAAATGGCTCGAGGGGTTCTGGAACACACTCACAGTGACGCACTGTTAGAATGTCTGACAGGACAAGCTATTGTCGGTCACCTCATTTTGTCTTCTCTGACCGCTGAATCCTAACCTCAGAGCTGTCTCTGTAACTCAAACCTTTTTCACTCAAATCTTCCATTGCATGATCAATGAGTGATTTAAATGAATGTCTTGAGTTAAAGCACATGCACAAATCTCAAGTCAAGATTCAGCCCTCCATGTTGAGTGTTTGTTCCTCAGAGTTTAGGTGCAGCTCTTGATGTTCTGTATGTCCTGTATGGTTAATGGTTGTGTAGTACCCATGTCTTTGTCCTGTTGTCTGTCTGTCAGAGGTGGCTGAAGCCTGGCTGTCTGTTGTCTGTCTGACAGGATGATTCCCTTCCAGGGAGAGGAGAACAAAGAGACTTAATAGAGAGGTGAATTTATCTGACCCAGATTTGGTTGTGTGTGTGTGTGTGTCTGGGCCTCTTTATCGCCCCTGTATGTGTGTGTGTTGTTCTGTAGTAATTGCCAATGGTACACTGCCAGGGTACAGTACCATCTCAGTCTGTGTTTGGCAGAACTCCACCTAGTGCTGGACCATATGGCCTAAAAATGATATCTACATTTTTTCAAACTTATGGGCGATTCACGATATATACAGTATCTTGATTAATGTCACGATCGTCTTGCTGAGAGAGAGTGGACCAACGCGCAGCGTGTGCAAAATACATTCTCTTTTATTTTAGAGAAAGGAACAAACTGAAACAAAACAACAAACGATCGTGAAGCTATAGACGTAAGTGCACACACAAGCTACAAACGTACAACATAGACAATTACCCACATTAACCTAGTGCCTATGGCTGTCTTAAATATGGCTCCCAATCAGAGACAATTAATGACATCTGTCTCTGATTGAGAACCATTCAGGCAACCATAGACACAGCTAGACACCTACACTAAACACAAACCCATCTACTCTACTTAACCCCCTAAACCATACAACCACCCTAGACAATACAAAAACACATACCTTCCCCATGTCACACCCTGACCTAACTAAAATAATAAAGGAAACAAAGAATACTAAGGCCAGGGCGTGACAGTACCCCCCCCCCCAAAGGTGCGGACTCCGGCCGCAGACCCTGAAACAGAAGGGGAGGGTCCGGGGTGGCCCCCATCATGGCGGCGGCTCGGGCGCGGGACGAGGCCCCCACTCCACCATTGTCAATACCCGCTTTGGTGGCGCCTCTGGAGCGGCGACCCTTGTAGCAAGTCCCGGACTGAAGACCATCCCAGAGGGCGCCACCGGACGGATGGGTAGCTCCGGACTGAGGGGTAGCTCCGGACTGAGGGGTAGCTCCGGACTGAGGGGTAGCTCATGACTGAGGGGTAGCTCATGACTGGAGGGCAGCTCATGACTGGAGGGCAGCTCATGACTGGAAGGCAGCTCATGACTGGAAAGCAGCTCCGGACTGAGGGACGGCAGCTCCGGACTGAGGGACTGCAGCTCATGGCTGGCTGACGGATCTGGCTGCTCATGGCTGGCTGACGGATCTGGCTGCTCATGGCTGGCTGACGGATCTGGCTGCTCATGGCTGGCTGACGGATCTGGCTGCTCATGGCTGGCTGACGGATCTGGCTGCTCATGGCTGGCTGACGGATCTGGCTGCTCATGGCTGGCTGACGGATCTGGCTGCTCATGGCTGGCTGACGGATCTGGCTGCTCATGGCTGGCTGACGGATCTGGCTGCTCATGGCTGGCTGACGGATCTGGCTGCTCATGGCTGGCTGACGGATCTGGCTGCTCATGGCTGGCGGACGGCTCGGGCTGATCCTGTCTGGCGGACGGCTCGGGCTGATCCTGTCTGGCGGACGGCTCTGGCTGATCCTGTCTGGCGGACGGCTCTGGCTGATCCTGTCTGGCGGACGGCTCTGGCTGATCCTGTCTGGCGGACGGCTCTGGCTGATCCTGTCTGGCGGACGGCTCTGGCTGATCCTGTCTGGCGGACGGCTCTGGCTGATCCTGTCTGGCGGACGGCTCTAGCGGCTCGGGACAGACGGGCAGCTCTGACGGTGCTTGGCAGACGGGCAGCTCTGACGGTGCTTGGCAGACGGGCAGCTCTGACGGTGCTTGGCAGACGGGCAGCTCAGACGGTGCTTGGCAGACGGGCAGCTCAGACGGTGCTTGGCAGACGGGCAGCTCAGACGGTGCTTGGCAGACGGGCAGCTCAGACGGTGCTTGGCAGACGGGCAGCTCAGACGGTGCTTGGCAGACGGGCAGCTCAGACGGTGCTTGGCAGACGGGCAGCTCAGACGGTGCTTGGCAGACGGGCAGCTCAGACGGTGCTTGGCAGACGGGCAGCTCAGACGGTGCTTGGCAGACGGGCAGCTCAGACGGTGCTTGGCAGACGGCAGCTCAGACGGTGCTTGGCAGACGGCAGCTCAGACGGTGCTTGGCAGACGGGCAGCTCAGACGGTGCTTGGCAGACGGGCAGTTCAGGCGCCGCTGGGCAGACGGCAGACTCTGGCCGGCTGAGGCGCACTGTAGGCCTGGTGCGTGGTGCCGGAACTGGTGGTACCGGGCTGGGGACACGCACCTGAAGGCTAGTGCGGGGAGAAGGAACAGGGCATACTGGACCCTGGAGACGCACATTAGGCCTAGTGCGTGGTGCCGGAACTGGTGGTACCGGGCTGGGGACACGCATCTCAGGGCTAGTGCGGGGAGCAGCAACAGGACGCACAGGACTCTGGAGACGCACAGGAGGCTTGGTGCGTGGTGGCGGAACTGGTGGTACCGGGCTGGAGACACGCACCATATTGCGAGTGCGTGGAGGAGGAACAGGGCTCTGGAGACACACTGGAAGCCTGGTGCGTGGTGTAGGCACTGGTGGTACTAGGCTGGGGCGGGGAGGTGGCGCCGGAAATACCGGACCGTGCAGGCGTACTGGCTCCCTTGAGCACTGAGCCTGCCCAACCTTACCTGGTTGTATGCTCCCCGTCGCCCGACCAGTGCGGGGAGGTGGAATAACCTGCACTGGGCTATGTAGGCGAACCGGGGACACCATGCGTAAGGCTGGTGCCATGTAAGCCGGCCCGAGGAGACGCACTGGTGGCCAGATGCGTTGGGCCGGCTTCATGACATCCGGCTCAATCCTCAATCTAGCCCTGCCAGTGCGGGGAGGTGGAATAACCCGCACCGGGCTATGAACACGTACAGCAGACACCATGCGCTCTACTGCATAACACGGTGTCTGCCCGTACTCTCGCTCTCCACGGTAAGTACAGGGAGTATGCGCAGGTCTCCTACCTGACTTCGCCACACTCCCTTTTAGCCCCCCCCCCCAAGAAATTTTTGGGTTGTACTCGCGGGCTTCCAGCCTTGCTTCCGTGCTGCCTCCTCATATCGCCTCCTCTCGGCTTTAGCTGCCTCCAGCTCTTCACGAGGGAGGCGATATTCCCCCGGTTGTGCCCAAGGACCCTTTCCATCCAGTATCTCCTCCCATGTCCATGAATCCTTTGTGTATTGCTCCTGTTGCTGCTTTACACGCCGCTTGGTCCGATTCTGGTGGGTAATTCTGTCACGATCGTCTTGCTGAGAGAGAGTGGACCAAGGCGCAGCGTGTGCAAAATACATTCTCTTTTATTTTAGAGAAAGGAAAAAACACGCAACGAACACTTTAACAAACTGAAACAAAACAACAAACGATCGTGAAGCTATAGACATAAGTGCACACACAAGCTACAAACATACAACATAGACAATTACCCACATTAACCTAGTGCCTATGGCTGTCTTAAATATGGCTCCCAATCAGAGACAATTAATGACATCTGTCTCTGATTGAGAACCATTCAGGCAACCATAGACACAGCTAGACACCTACACTAAACACAAACCCATCTACTCTACTTAACCCCCTAAACCATACAACCACCCTAGACAATACAAAAACACATACCTTCCCCATGTCACACCCTGACCTAACTAAAATAATAAAGGAAACAAAGAATACTAAGGCCAGGGCGTGACAATTAAAGAATATATATTTTCTCTAAATAAGCGTTGTTGTACAATTTAAAGGTCAAATACTTTTTAATTTTTTTTATTTAACCTTTATTTAACTAGGCAAGTCAGTTAAGAACAAATTCTTGTTTACAAAGACGGCCTACCAAAAGGCAAAAGGCCTCCTGCAGGGACGGGGGCTGGGATAAAATTTGTTTTAATATAGGACAAAACACACATCGCGACAAGAAAGACACCACAACACTACATAAAGAGAGACCTAAGACAACAACCTAGCATGGCAGCAACACATGACAACACAGCATGGTAGAAAACACAACATGACAACAACATGGCAGCAGCACAAAACAAACACACTGCATTTCAAACAGTCAGAAATGAAGTTATACCTAGGCTAAATATAAGCCTTCCACAACCATAAGACCCACTAATAATTCAATTATTTTATCAAAATAGTTTAGCCTGCTATTTTTTTTGCAATAATCACTGATCTGGTTTTCAAGTCTGTCTATGAAAATGACCTTTTTTGTTTCAATTTTAACTAGAATCTGCATAATGCACATTCACTAATAATGACTAACTTCTTGTAGCAGGCATTAGGCTATAGAAAATGAACACAGGTCTCATCAACAATCTCTCAAGCCCACATGCTGGTGATTAGCCAGCTAGTCTTTATATTTCAAGTTTAGACAACTTGGATCTATCTGTTAGCTAACAAGGTTGAACAGTTGAATTGTTATGAACACACCCTTTTGTCCGTCTCCAACTGTTCGAAAAGCATGTTAGCGTGTCCACTTTGCTCAGATGTTGAAATCAAGTGGCCTACCTTATTTCTCAGAATGAGAACGAGTTGCCAATTCCTAATATAATTGTGTTTTCTGCTTATTGCACATTTCTAAAACATTGAATACACAGCTAGTATAACAGTCTTAGGCTAAAATGCTGCTAGCGGTATGTGTTACTGCTAAGCCGCACGCGACAAACTGGCAGTGGTGGGAAAAGTACCCAATTGTCATACTTGAGTAAAAGTTTAGATACCTTAATAAAAAGTTACTCAAGTAAAAATGAAAGTCAGCCAGTGAAATTCTACTTGAGTAAAAGTCTAAAAGTATTTTGGTTTTTACATGTATTCATGTATCAAAAGTAAAAGTATAAATCCTTTAAAAATCTGTATATTAATCAAATCAAATCAAAAGGTATTTGTCACATGCACCGACTACAACAGGTGCAGACCTTACCGTGAAATGCTTACTTACAAACCCTTAACCAACAATGCAGTTTTAAGAAAAATAGAGTTAAGAAAATATTTATTTACTAAATAAACTAAAGTAACACAATATACTAACAATAACAAGGCTACAGTATATACAGGGGATACAGGTACCGAGTCAATGTGCTGAGGAACAGCTTAGTTGAGCTAATTGAGATAATATGTACATGTAGGTAGGGGTAAAGGGGCAAAGCAGATGGCACTATTTTCTTGTTTTTAAAATGTATGGATAGCCAGGGGCACACTCCAACACTGACATTATTTACAAAAGATGCTTTTGTGTTTAGTGAGTCTGCCAGATCAGAGGCAGTAGGGATGACCACGTGTTCTCTTGATAAGTGCATGAATTTGACCATTTTCCTGTCCTGCTAAGCATTCAAAATGTAAGAGTGCTTTTGGTTCTCAGGGAAAATGTATGGAGTAAGAAGTACAATATTTTCTTTAGGAATGTAGTGAAGTAAATGTAAAAGTTGTCCAAAATAGTAAAGTAAAGTACGGATACCCCCCAAAATGACTTAAGTAGTACTTTAAAGTATTTTTACTTTAAAGTACTGCAAACTGGGCTCTGCAAACTGGGCATTCATTTTCCAGAATCAATCTTCATTGATACTCTCATTTTAGTAGTTTCTTCTCTGTGTGCAATTTTAGTAGTTGAGACATAAAAAGGGTATCGTTAGAAAAGGTAGCTTCTCCTCTATTACAGTAAAATAGTGTCTCAATGTGTTTTGGTGTCCAAACACACACATTTATTTGATGAGGATGGGTAACAAACAGACAGGCCTTTCTTTGTACCAGTGTAGGTTCCTCAGTGAATTTCATAAAAATAGTGACACATTTTAAAAGTTATCCTCTTTAGATAAAACTATACTAAATATATTCACTCGACAGTAGCCTCAACAAAACTCTGTAGGGTAGCACCATGGTGTAGCTGGAGGACAGCTAGCTTCCGTCCTCCTCTGGGTACATTGACTTCAATACAAAACGTAGGAGGCTCATGGTTCTCACCCCCTTCCATAGACTTACATAGTAATTATGACAACTTCTGGAGGACGTCCTCGAACCTATCAGAGCTCTTGCAGCATGAAACAACATATTGTCCACCTGATCAAAGGATCAGAGAATCAATCTAGTACTGAAAGCATACGCTACAGCTAGCTAGCACTGCAGTGCATAAAATGTGGTGAGTAGTTGACTCAGAGAGAGAGAGAGAGAGAAAACAATAGTTGAACAGTTTTGAACAAATTAATTTCTTCAAAAATGGAGGAGAAGTGAGAGAGAGAGAGAGAGAACTGCAGCTATCTAGTTTAGCGTACTCAAACACCTGGCTCAAACAGAGGGATAAAATGTTAGCTAGTGGGCTATGACTATCCAACACTGGAACTCTTCCAAGTGAAGGTAAGCTTTTTGTTTAATTAATTTATTGCCACTGGGGCCCGCCGGTGTAACTGCCTAACTGCTTACTGACTGTACACTGTACTGCATGATTGGAGCGGATTTACTAACTTGTTAGTTCTAGTAGCTATGTTGACTATGATGTTACTTTAGCTAATTTAGCTGTGTGTAGCGGTTAGTGGTTATGATATGGTTTGGCTTGGAAAGGTTTTTTCGCCTGGTCACAGACAGCTGATGTGTTGTGCACTGAAGTCCACAAGCGAAGGGAAAAGGTGAGAGGAGGAGAGCATGTAGATGCAAGAAGGAATACAACGTGGCTGCTATGAAAGTGAACTGTGTTTACGTGTGATCAGGGGTATATTCATTTAGCGGATTCTGTTGAAAAACGTTTCTTAATCGGAAGCAAGCGGAACGAAACGGGGATAAACATACATGAATTTGTCCAATAGAATTGCACCCTAGATCAGCTAGATGCAGGCAAGAGTGTGCAAGGTGGTATTGAATGTGCCACTGTCTGCCCATGTGTTACTGTCTGTCACCTCAAATATTTCTCTTGACCTGTGTGCACCTACGTTGTAAACTTTATTTCATAGGCTAGGTTGTAGCAACCTCATGAAGGGTATAGGGACAATTTGAGTATCATGTAGTAAACCTATCGATGTTACATTGAACTGGGTGAATGGAATATGAATGACAGTCACCCAATATGCTGTATTAGAAATAAGGCCATGCTCATAAAAAACAATTATCGTCCTTCCTCATCTTAAATGGCACTGACTGCCACTGATGTATACTTAGTGGACTAAAGGTCTGTGCTTTAAGGTAAGCCAATGTATAGATCAGAAACATTGCAGATAGAAATATACAGTATAGAGCTGATAGGATTTGTTATTCTTAGTACCATGTCTGTTCTAGATAACACATTTCCATCTAAGCACTCTATAAACATGGCACCCTTGTGAATAAGCCCCAGGTGAGGCTATCCACATCGCCTAGTGTTGGTTACCATGGTTACTCCCTCTCCCCATAGCAACAGGGAGCCTTAGCTTATACTTATCCAGAGAACCTTTATTATGATGTTGTTGTTGTTGCCCACTGGCTACATTCACTTTTGTTATTTGAGGTCGCGCTGTCATCAGCCCCCAGGGCCAATCAGATGTGTGTATCTGAGCGTTGGTGCAGCTGTGTGTGTTATGGCCTGGCTGTAAGGATGTAAGGAATCCCCACAGGTTCAAATGTTTAAGATGAGTGCATCGGTCTGTGGGACCCCAAACCGATACAAATTTAGCGTTCATTGGTCAGAAAATCGATTCAAACGTTACGAATCGTCGGTTCACTGACATTTTTTGCTCATATTATTTTCTTTCTACCTTCCAAAAATACATCTCATATTTTGTGACCACTGTCCTCTCCTTCAGTGTATGAACTAAACATGTACCGGTAAGTACGTTGACAGTCATTGATCTACAAGTCATTTTGCATGCCAATCAACCCCGAGTCAAACTGTGCACTGTTGTAATTTGAATCAATATTATTTGAATTTGAAAATTGTGTTTTTGCTTTAAACAATCAGTGTATATGGTCATTTTTAGATATACAGGGTAAAGTTGATCATTTCAAAACGAGGACAGCGGCACTACATGGTCCAAGCACGAGGAGAAGCGCTCCAGAAAAACTTCCAAACAGTCAAAACCATTCGATTTTGAGACGGGGGTGAAATTCAAAGCTATATATTCATTGGCTATGTCATAGATCATTTTTAAAGATAAATATTTACACATTACTAGCTCAAACAATTTTAATCTGGAAAAATGACAAGTAAGTGATGGTGAATTTCAGATCAAAAGTGGGAGGAGAAAAACAGGCTGCATTGCCCCCCCTCCCCCAATCTGATAGTGGGGTGGTAGATGCCCACTAGTCTCCCTTATGGCTCAGCTCAGGTGACTGCATACACCATTGACATATACACTGAGCGTACAAAACATTTCCATGACATGAATCCAGGTGAAAGCTATGATATCTTATTGATGTCACTTGTTAAATCCACTTCAATCAGCATAGATGAAGGGGAGGAGACATGTTAAAGAAGGATTTTTAAGCCTTGAGACAATTGAGACATGGATTGTGTATGTGTACCATTTAGAGGGTCTATGGGCAAGGCAAAATATTTAAGTGCCTTTGAAAGGGGTATGGTAGTAGGTGCCAGACGCACCGGTTTGATTGTGTCAAGAACTGCAATGCTGCTGGGTTTTTCACACTCAACAGTTTCCCTTGTGTACATTTTTGATGCCTTGTAGTCCCAACGATTTGATGCCCCGACGAATTGAGGCTGTTCTGAGGCAAAATGGAGTGCAGCTCAATATTAGGAAGGTGTTCCTAATGTTTTTATGTTTTGTAAACTCTGTACATAATTTACACACACACACACACACACACACACACACACACACACACACACACACACACACACACACACACACACACACACAGCGAGAGAGAGAGAAGTAAGCTCAGACAGATCCAGCTCAGAGAGGCCCAGCTCATGAGCTCCATCAGCAGCAGATTTTAATTTAGAATGAAAAATGTATGTGTTTATGCAACAACTGTTAATGCATCGAATCTTATCGCATCAAACCGAATCGCATCGATTCGTTCCTCTAATCAAACCGAATCGCATTGAATCGTTTCAAACCAAAACGTATCATTCCTGTATCGTATCAGAGCACATGTATCTAGATACATATCGAATCGTCTTGAAAGGGAAAGATGCACATCCCTACGTGCCTGGCTAATCATCAGGCCTGTTTCCTGTGTTTGTTGATAAGAAAAGGTGAGGGGGTAAGGGGGGAGGGGTGAGCAGGGTTGAGGCCCAGTTAGTTCAGTCATTAACCTAACCCTGGCCTACCACACCACAGTTTCCACTGTCATTTTGGTTTATTTATTTCACTTGCTTTGGCAACGCCCACATAGGTTTCCCACGCCAAAAAGCCCCTTTGAATTGAGTTGAGTTGTTCATAATCCTCTAATGGATTGGATATTGTTAAGATGAACAGTCAACTCCTGATAAGTGTGCAAACTCTGTTTAAGTGTAATACAGATTTCAACTACTTCTATTTGAATAGCTCCTGATAACTACATGCTCTAGTTTTGTGCATACTGTCTGTCACAACTGCCTCAGCTGCTAGGAGTTGACTGTACTACCTCTGTTACACCAAGTGATTAAAGTGTCCTTAACATACTTAGCCTACCAATGTTTAGCACCAACTCGTTGCAGACAGGCACAAGCCAATATTTCAAGTCAGGATTTTTGTGTGTACCGTATGTATATAGTATGTGTACAGTGTGTGTACAGCAGTGGAGGCTTCTGAGGGGAGGACAGCTCATAATAATGGCTAGAATGACCTGGCTGGTGACCCTCCATACACACGGCTCATATGAAGCGATAATCATTTCCTCTGCTTTCTGCCATGTCCTGTTGTCATACTCACACAGGGGAGGGCTGCTAGTGTGTGTGTGTGTGTGTGTGTGTGTGTGTGTGTGTGTGTGTGTGTGTGTGTGTGTGTGTGTGTGTGTGTGTGTGTGTGTGTGTGTGTGGCTGGTACACGGGGTGTGTATGTGCTGTACTACTCCCTGACTACCCTAAAGGGCCCCTCAATAACTTTTAAAATAAAAATGAAAAAGACAGGATAGTATAGGACAGGACAGGAGGACAGGACAGGACAGTAAAGGACAATATAGGAGGACAGGAAAGTATAGGAGGAAAGGACACACAGGACAGTATATGACAGGACAGGACAGTATAGGAGGATGGGACAGTATATGACATGACAGTATAGGAGGACAGGACAGTAAAAGACAAGACAGGACAGTATAGGAGGACAGGACAGTAAAAGACAAGACAGGACAGTATAGTAGGACAGGACAGAACGGTATAGGAGAACAGGACAGGACAGTATATGACAGGACAGTATATGACAGGACAGTAGAGGACAGGACAGTAGAGGACAACAGGACAGGGCAGTATATGACAGGACAGCATGTGACAGGACAGTATAGGAAAACAGGACTGGACAGTATATGACAGGACAGTATAGTATAGGAGAACAGGACAGTGTAGGACCACAGGGCAGTATGTGACAGGACAGTATAGGACAACAGGACAGGACAGTATAGGACCACAGGACAGGGCAGGGCAGGATATGACAGGACAGTATATGACAGGACAGGGCAGTATATGACAGGACAGTATAGGACCACAGGACAGGGCAGTATATGACAGGACAGTATATGACAGGGCAGAGTAGGAGAACAGGACAGTATATGACAGGACAGTATATGAAAGTACAGGGCAGTATATGACAGGGCAGTGTAGGAGAACAGGACAGTATATGAAAGTACAGGGCAGTATATGACAGGGCAGTATATGACAGGACAGGGCAGGATATGACAGGACAGTATATGACAGCACAGGACAGTATATGACAGGACAGTATAGGACCACAGGACAGGGCAGTATATGACAGGACAGTATATGACAGCACAGGGTAATATATGACAGGGCAGTGTAGGAGAACAGGACAGTATATGACAGGACAGGGCAGTATATGACAGGGCAGTGTAGAAGAACAGGACAGTATATGACAGGACAGTATATGACAGGACAGGGCAGTATATGACAGGACAGTATATGACAGCACAGGGTAGTATATGACAGGGCAGTGTAGGAGAACAGGACAGTATATGACAGGACAGGGCAGTATATGACAGGGCAGTGTAGGAGAACAGGACAGTATATGACAGGACAGTATATGACAGGACAGGGCAGTATATGACAGGGCAGTGTAGGAGAACAGGACAGGACATGCTGATGTGTTGTGTTGTTTTTCATAATGTGGCTTTCATAGTAATGCTTTTTGTATCCTGTCACATCCTTCTGCCTGTACTTCCTCTCCAACTGGGGCAGTATCAGAACACATAGACACACACATACACACGCACCTGCCATCCCTTTCATGTGGTCCAGCCAGGTGTGTGTGTGTGTAGATGAACTGGCTCTGACTGGACTACTGTAGTTTCCCTTCGAGTGTGCGCCCCTCATCTCCCATCTAACCGGACCGGAACTGAAACCTAAACTTAACCTAAACTAACTCTCTGAATGTACACTACTGTAGTGTAGTCTCCCCCGCCTCTGTCTCTAGGATACCTGAAACCGGACCTGAAACCAGATCTAAACCAAATTGAATATCAAGTAAAGCTGCATATCCTGTCCTGTATTGTAGTGTAGTGTAGAGAGCCAGTCTAGCCCCCCCCCCCCCCCCCCCCCCCGTCTCACAGACCCCATCTCTCTGGCGTGGCGTGCAGCGTGTTCGTGTGAACTCTTCACCTCGCCAGCACACAGAGCCCAGTAGAGGATTGGGAGAGACTAGAGGAAGAGGAAGGGAGGCAGGAAGGGAAGGGGGACAAAACAAAGCGAGGGAGGTTAGACAGAGGGTATAGGGTTACTGTGTAGAGCGACAAGTTATGAAAGTGGAAAGTTAATCCCTTTACTAAATCTTTCCAATTTGTTATGTTTTATTGAATGAAGTTAAATATTTCACACATTTTGTACAGGTCTGTGTGCTCACTACTTTTGCAATGCTGGATGTATTCGGTGGCATTATGATGCTTTGAGTCTGCAGTGAAAGAAATGTGTACATAGTCCGGACTCTTTTAGCTTTTAGGTTGTGGAGAGATGCTAGTTCATCAAAGAGTTCTTGATTTTGTAAGGAGGGGAAGGGGGCTTGGAGATAAAGAGTCAAGACGGGGGAGTTTGTTGCCGTGCCGTTGAGTCATTGGGAGAAGGAAAGGAGGATCGCAGTGCTGAATGAACGCCAGCCAGAGAACATAGATTAGATTACAACTGGCCTAGAGAACACAGACCTTCAACTACTGCCTTTAGAACCAGAAGCCTGACGAATACAGACTTCAAGCTAAGGACTACAGCCATAAAACTGCTGCCGCTGACAAGCCAAACGACCGCCGTGAGTTATCTGGTGACCCTCCACACACACGGCTCATATGAAGCAATAATCATTTCCTCTGCTTTCTGCCATGTCCTGTTGTCATACTCACACAGGGGAGGGCTACTAGTGTGTGTGTGTGTGTGTGTGTGTGTGTGTGTGTGTGTGTGTGTGTGTGTGTGTGTGTGTGTGTGTGTGTGTGTGTGTGTGTGTGTGTGTGTGTGTGTGTGTGTGTGTGTGTGTGTGTGTGTGTGTGTGTGTGTGTGTGTGTGTGTTGTGTGTGTAAGGCCTGTAGGAAGTCACTGATACTCTTGTCTGTTCCAGAAATAGCCCAGTGAAACATGATCATGGACGTATTGCAGCGGACTAGAATCTGAAGTCAAATGTCTACTGTTTGCTGATGATCTGGTGCTTCTGTCCCCAACCAAGGAGGGCCTACAGCAGCACCTACAGTTGAAGTCGGACGTTTACATACACCTTAGCCAGATACATTTAAACTCAGTTTTTCACAATTCCTGACATTTAATCCTAGTAAAAAATTCCCTGTCTTAGGTCAGTTAGGATCACCACTTTATTTTAAGAATGTGAAATGTCAGAATAATAGTAGAGAGAATGATTTATTTCAGCATTTCTTTCTTTCATCACATTCCCAGTGGGTCAGAAGTTTACATACACTCAATTAGTATTTGGTAGCATTGCCTTTAAATTGTTTAACTTGGGTCCAACGTTTCGGAGAGCCTTCTACAAGCTTCCCCCAATAAGTTGGGTGAGTTTTGGCCCATTCCTCCTGACAGAGCTGGTGTCACTGAATCAGGTTTGTAGGCCTCCTTGCTCGCACACGCTTTTTCAGTTCTGCCCACAAATTTTCTATAGGATTGAAGTCAGGGCTTTGTGATGGCCACTCCAATACCTTGACTTTGTTGTCCTTAAGTCTTTTTGCCACAACTTTGGAAGTATGCTTGGGGTCATTGTCCATTTGGAAGACCCATTTGCGATCAAGCTTTAACTTCCTGACTGATGTCTTGAGATGTTGCTTCAATATATCCATATAATTTTGCTTCCTCATGAAGCCATCTATTTTTTGAAGTGCACCAGTCCCTCCTGCAGCAAGCACCCCCACAACATGATGCTGCCACCCCCGTGCTTCACGGTTGGGATGGTGTTCTTCGGCTTGCAAGCCTCCCTCTTTGTCCTCCAAACATAGCGATGGTCATTATGGCCAAACAGTTCTATTTTTGGTTCATCAGGCATTACTTGTGTCATGCACGAAGTAGATGTCCTAACCGACTTGCCAAAACTATAGTTTGTTAACAAGAAATTTGTGGAGTGGTTGAAAAATGAGTTTTAATGACTCTAACATATGTGTATGTAAACTTCTGACTTCAACTGTAGATCTTCTGCACAGATTCTGTCAGACCTGGGCCCTGACAGTAAATCTCAGTAAAACAAAAATAATGGTGTTCCAAAAAAGGTCCAGTTGCCAGGACCACAAATACAAAATCCATCTAAACACCGTTGCACTAGAGCACACAAAAAACTATACATACCTCGGCCTAAACATCCGCGCCACAGGTAACTTCCACAAAGCTGTGAACGATCTGAGAGACAAAGCAAGAAGGGCCTTCTAAGCCATCAAAATGAACATAAAATTTGACATATCTGGCTAAAAATACTTGAATCAGTTATAGAACCCATTGCCGTTTATGGTTGTGAGGTCTGGGGTCCGCTCACCAACCAAGAATTCACAAAATGGGACAAAAACCAAATTGAGACTCTGCTAAAATATCCTCCACGTACAACGTAAAACACCAAATAATGCATGCAGAGCAGAATTAGGCCGATACCCGCTAACTATCAAAATCCAGATAAGAGCCCTTAAATTCTACAACCACCTAAAAGGAAGCGATTCCCGAACCTTCCATATCAAAGCCATCACCTACAGACAGATGCACCTGGAGAAGATTCCCCTAAGCAAGCTGGTCCTGGGGCTCTGTTCACAAACACACCCCACAGAGCCTCAGGACAGCAACACAATTAGACCCAACCAAATCATGAGAAAACAAAAAGATAATTGCTTGACACATTGGAAAGACTTAACAAAAAAACAGAGCAAACTAGAATGCTATTTGGCCCTAAACAGAGACTACACAGTGGCAGAATACCTGACCACTGTGACAGACCCAAACTTAAGCTTTGACTATGACAGACTCAGTGAGCATAGTCTTGCTATTGAGAAAGGCCGCCCGCCGTAGGCAGACCTGGCTCTCAAGAGAAGACTGTGCACACTGCCCACAAAATGAGGTGGAAACTGAGCTGCACGTCCTGCACAGCCTTACAGCCCATCTCCTCATTTTAAAAAATCAGACCTGGATGAACCTCTGTCGGATGATTCCTATCAAACGGCCAAACAGTTATTCTGTCTAAAGACAGCGATTTGTAGTTTGTTAGAATCTTATGCGTATTAACCCATCATTTATTAGCTTAATAGGGGCTTTAAATATTTACCTGTCAATATAAAATGTCAGTGTGCATTCCCCCAGGGTCTCGAAGGCTTCAGACTGTCTCCATCTCAGGTGTACTATATAGCTATACGCTATAAATACATTTAAGGACTAACGAACGAAGTCGTGTTTCATCTCCTCTCCTGTGTTGCAGCGACCCTCCAGAAGAATGAATGGAGCCCTGAATGGTTTTGTCCTGGTGGTGACCACTGATGGCTCCATCTTCTACGCCTCTCCAACCATCCAGGACTACCTGCGCTTCCACCAGGTACAGCGCCTTCGGGAAAATATTCAGACCCCTTGACTCTTTCCACATTTTGTTACGTTACAGCCTTATTCTAAAATGGATACAACAAATAAAAATGCTCAGCAATCTGCACACAATACCCCATAATGACAAAGCGGAAACATGTTTTTTTATTTCAAAATATCACATTAACAAGTATTCAGGTCTTTTGACATGAGACTCGAAATTGGGCTCAGGTGCATCCTGTTTCCATTGATCATCTTTGAGATGGGTATACAACTTAATTGGAGTCCAATTAAGGTAAATTCCATTGATTGGACATAATTTGGAAAGGCACACACCTGTCTATATAAGGTCCCACAGTTGACAGAACATGTCAGAGCAAAAACCAAGCCATGAGGTTGAATAAATGGTCCGTAGAGCTCTGAGACAGGATTGTGTTGAGGCACTGATATGGGGAAGGATACCAAAACATTTCAGCAGCTCTGAAGGTCCCCAGGAACACAATGGCCTCCATCATTCTTAAATGAAAGAAGTTTGGAACCACCAAGATACTTCCTAGAGCTGGCCGCCTGGCCAAACTGAGCAATCGGGGGAGAAGGGCTTTGGTCACGGAGGTGGCCAAGAACCTGATGGTCACTCTCAGAGCTCCTCAGTGGAGGTGGGAGAACCTTCCAGAAGGACAATCATCTCTGCAGCACACTACCAATCAGGTCTTTATGGTAGAATATCCAGACGGAAGACACTCCTCAGTAAAAGGTACATGACAGCCAGCTTGGAGTTTGCCAAAAGGCACCTAAAGGACTCAGACCATGAGAAACAAGATTCGCTGGTCTGATGAAAACAAGATTGAACTTTTTGGCCTGAATGCCAAGCGTCACGTCTGGAGGAAACCTGGCACCATCCCTACGGTAATGCATGGGGGTGGCAGCATCATGCTGTGGGGGTGTTTTACAGCAGCAGGGACTGGGAGACTAGTCAGGATCAAGGCAAAGATGAACGGAGCAAAGTGCAGAGAGATCCTTGATGAAAATCTGCTCCAGAGCTCTCAGTACCTCAGAATGGGGCAAAGGTTCACCTTCCAAGAGGACAACGACCCTAAGCACACAGCCAAGACAACACAAGAGTGGACAAGTCTCTTTGGGACAACTCTTTGAATGTCCTTAAGTGGTCCAACCAGACTTGAACCCGATCAAACATCTCTGGAGAGACCTGAAAATAGCTGTGCAGCGACGCTCCCCATCCAACCTGACAGAGCTTGAGAGGATCTGCAGAGAAGAATGGGAGAAACTCCCCAAATACAGGTGTGCCAAGCTTGTAGCGTCATACCCAAGAGGACTGTAATCGCTGCCAAAGGTGCTTCAACAAAGTACTGAGTAAAGGGTCTGAATACATATGTACAGTAAATGTAATATTTCACTTTTTGCTTTATCATTATGGGGTATTGTTTGTAGATTGGAGGGAATTATTATTTTTTAATCCATTTTAGAATAAGGCTGTAACGTCACTGTGGAATAAGTCAAGGGGTCTGAATGCTTTCCGAAAGCACTGAATATAATATTTTAAATAGAAAAGAATGGATTGATGCGTCAAATGTTGTTTTGAATATCAGTTCATAAACTTGATCCCATGCTACTGAGACATCAAAAATCTGTTCTCAACTATCTTGACTTTTATGCCTTATAGTTATCAAACCTCTCAACCTTTTATACTAGTCATTTTAAGCCGCACAAGGTTTTGATTGGAGTCAAACTAATTCATTCCTTTCTCTTTTGAGTAATTGCCTCTTCGATTTTTGTGGCAGAGCTGCAATGAGTTGGTTATACTTTTGTATTGAGAATGCATCTCCATACACCTTTTTTAATTGATTGTGTGACGAAATATTATGTAAGTCAAACATACCTTCCTTATACATCTAAGAAAATGTGGCTTTCCTCTATCAGTACGTTGGAGTTAAGCCATATTATTATGTGTAATATTTGTTCTGCTTCTTTTGGAGGATGAAATTGTAATTATAACCATCTCTGTATGGCTTCATTTAGAAAGGAGGATACTTCAAACAGGATTCCATTGTCAATCCACCGGTAATGGTTGGTTTTAATCTGTATAATCAAAGAGACCCCTTTTGGACATTGGATGTGCCTCTGTTAGTAACCTGCTGGAAAAGCAGTTTGGATTTCGATATATTTTCGGTATACAGGAGGCTTTAAGTGAGAGATTTAATGCCTTAATATTTAACTTTGTCTGGTTTTCCATTCCAGATAAAATGGAGGATTTTTTCCCCCACATGATCCTCCTGGAGTCAGTAGAGCCATGAATACATACAGCCATGAATACATACAGTGCCTTCAGAAAGTATTCACACCCCTTGACTTTTTCATTTTTTTTGTGTTACAGCCTGAATTTAAAATAGACTAAATTGAGATTTTGGGACACTGGCCTACACACAATACCCAATAATGTCAAAATGGAACTATGTTTTTGAAAATGTGTACATATTAATTAAAAAGGATAAGCTGAATTGTCTTGAGTCAATAAGTATTCAACCCATTTGTTATGGCAAGTTCAGGAGTAAAAATTTGCTTAAGTCACATAGTAAGTTGCGTGGACTCACTCTGTGTGCTATACTAGTGTTTTACATGCATTTTTAATGACTACCTCATCTCTGTACCCTACAGTTGTGGCCAAATGTTTTGAGAATGACACAAATATACATTTTCACAAAGTCTGCTGCCTCAATTTGTATGATGACAATTTGCATATACTCCAGAATGTTATGAAGAGTGATCAGATGAATTGCAATTAATTGCAAAGACCCTCTTTGCCATGCAAATTAACTGAATCCCCCAAAAAACATTTCCACTGCATTTCAGCCTTGCCACAAAAGGACCAGCTGACATCATGTCAGTAATTCTCTCGTTAACACAGGTGTGAGTGTTGACGAGGACAAGGCTGGAGATCACTCTGTCATGCTGATTGAGTTCGAATAACAGACTGGAAGCTTCAAAAGGAGAGTGGTGCTTGGAATCATTCTTCTTCCTCTGTCAACCATGGTTACCTGCAAGGAAACACGTGCCGTCATCATTGCACAAAAAGGGTTCACAGGCAAGGACATTGCTGCCAGTAAGATTGCACCTAAATCAACCATTTATCAGATCATCAAGAACTTCAAGGAGAGCGGTTCAATTGTTGTGAAGAAGGCTTCAGGGTGCCCAAGAAAGTCCAGCAAGCGCCAGGACCGTCTCCTAAAGTTGATTCAGCTGCGGGATTGTGGCACCACCAGTACAGAGCTTGCTCAGGAATGGCAGCAGGCAGGTGTGAGTGCATCTGCATGCACAGTGAGGCGAAGACTTTTGGAGGATGGCCTGGTGTCAAGAAGGGCAGCAAAGAAGCCACTTCTCTCCAGGAAAAACATCAGGGACCGACTGATATTCTGCAAAAGGTACAGGGATTGGACTGCTGAGGACTGGGGTAAAGTCATTTTCTCTGATGAATCCCCTTTCCGATTGTTAGGGGCATCCGGAAAAAAGCTTGTCCGGAGAAGACAGGGTGAGCGCTACCATCAGTCCTGTGTCATGCCAACAGTAAAGCATCCTGAGACCATTCATGTGTGGGGTTGCTTCTCAGCCAAGGGAGTGGGCTCACTCACAATTTTGCCTAAGAACACATCCATGAATAAAGAATGGTACCAACACATCCTCCGAGAGCAACTTCTCCCAACCATCCAGGAACAGTTTGGTGACGAACAATACCTTTTCCAGCATGATGGAGCACCTTGCCATTAAGCAAAAGTGATAACTAAGTGGCTCGGGGAACAAAACATCGATATTTGGGTCCATGGCCAGGAAACTCCCCAGACCTTTAATCCCATTGAGAACTTGTGGTCAATCCTCAAGAGGCGGGTGGACAAACAAAAACCCACAAATTCTGACAAACTCCAAACATTGATTATGCAAGAATGGGCTGCCATCAGTCAGGATGTGGCCCAGAAGTTAATTGACAGCATGCCAGGGTGGATTGCAGAGGTCTTGAAAAAGAAGGGTTAACACTGCAAATATTGACTCTGCATCAACTTCATGTAATTGTCAATAAAAGCCTTTGACACTCATGAAATGCTTGTAATTATACTTCAGTATTCCATAGTAACATCTGACAAAAATATCTAAAGACACTGAAGCAGCAAACTTTGTGGAAATTAATATTTGTGTCATTCTCAAAACTTTTGGCCACGACTGTACACATACAATTATCTGTAAGGTCCCTCAGTCAAGCTGTCACGACTTCCGCCAAAGTCGGTCCCTCTCCTTGTTCGGGCGGTGTTCGGCGGTCGACGTCACCAACCTTCTAGCCATCACTGATCCATTTTTCATTTTCCATTGGTTTTGTCTTGTCTTCCTTCACACCTTGTTCCTATCCCATCAATTACATGTTGTGTATTTAACCCCCTGTTTCTCCTCATGTCCTTGTCGGAGATTGTTTTGTTTGTATGTGATGTGCTATTTAGTGTTGGTGTGCGACGGGTTTTGTACCCACTTTGTTATTTTGTACATTTTGGTTGTTTTGGAGTTTTGTCAGCATTTATTAAACAACTTCGTTTATACCAAGTTCGTTCTCCTGCGCCTGACTTCCCTGCCACCAACACGCACCCCTTACACGAGCAGTGAATTTCAAACACAGATTCAACCACAAAGACCAGGGAGGTTTTCCAATGCCTTGCAAAGAAGGGCACCTATTGGTAGATGGGTTAAAAAATACTGACATTGAATATCCCTTTGAGCATGGTGAAGTTATTAATTACACTTTGGATAGTGTATCAATACACCCAGTCACTAAAAGATACAGGTGTTCTTCCTAACTCAATTGCCGGAGAGAAAGGAAACCGCTCAGGGATTCAATATGAGGCCTATGGTGACATTAAGAGTTATAGAGTTTAACGGCTGTAATAGGAGAACTGAAGATGGATCAACAACATTGTAGTTACTCCACAATACTAACCTAATGAACAGAGTGAAAAGAAGGAAGCTTGTACAAAATAAAAAATATTGCAAAACATGCATCCTGTGTGCAACAAGGCACTAAAGTAATACTGAAAAAAATGTGGTAAAGCAATTCACTTTTTGTCCTGAATACAATACGAAGTATTATGTTTGTGGCAAATCCAATACAACACATTACTGAGTACTCCATATTTTCAAGCATAGTGGTGGCTGCATCATGTTATGGGTATGTTTGTAATAGTTAAGGACTAAGAAGTTTTTCAGGATAAAACATTTACAGAATTGAGCTAAGCACGGACAAAATCATAGAGGAAAACCTGGTTCAGTCTGCATCCACCAGACAGTGGGAGATGAATTCACCTTTCAGCAGGACAATAACCTAAAACACATGGCCAAATCTACACTGGAGCGGCTTACCAAGAAGACAGTGAATGTTCATGAGTGGCCGAGTTACTGTTTTGACTTAAATCTACTTGAAAATCTATGGCAAGACCTGAAAATGATTGTCTAGCAATGATCAACAACCAATTTGACAGAGCTTGAAGAATAAAATAAAAAAATGAGCAAATGATGCACAATATAGGTGTGGAAAGCTCTTAGAGACTTACCCAGAAAGACACATAGCTGTAGTTGCTGTCAAAGGTGCTTCTACAAAGTATTAACTCAAGGGTGTCATATATTTCTGTATTTCATTTTCAAGACATTTGCTAAAATTTCAAAAAATATGTATTCACTTTGTCATTATGGGGTATTGTGTGTAGATGGGTGATAAAAAAATGTAAATTTCAAATTCATGCTGTAACACAACTAAATGTGGAATAAGTCAAGGAGTATTACTACTCTCTGAAGGCACTGTATGTAAAGTGCAATATCAGGGTAATTTACCCGTAGATGGACAGGTGTTTCCCTCTCAACGGTTTCAAGATCCTATCTATTTTACTAAGTTTTCTATCAAAGTTAATAGTTGCAAGATCGTTAGACTTTTCCGGGATATGTACACCAAGCAAATAATCTTCACCATACGCCCATACACCCACTGGTGAAACCTCCAGGTACTCAATTAGCCCCTTAATGTTATCGTTGGATCTGAATTTTATCCCTATCACTTCAATGGCCATAATAAATAGGTATGATGATAGAGGGCAACCTTGTTTTACACCTCTTGACAGTTCAATATTTTCAGAGAAGTAACCATTATTTATTATTTTATATATAGTGTTGTTGTACATGACTTTTACCCATCTTATGAGATATTCTCCAAAGTTGAACAAATCCAGGCACTTATAAACAGATTCGAGACGTACTGTAGCAAAGGCTTTCTCTATAAAGATGATCATTTTTTCCCCTGTATTCTCATAGTTTTCAATTATTTCTAATTTTGGCTCCAATATACATGTTATATACAAAAGTATTTGGACACCCCTGCAAATTAGTGCAAATTAGCTATTTCAGCCACACCCGTTGCTGACAGGTATATAAAATCGAGCACACAGCCATGCACTCTCCATAGGAAAACATTGGCAGTAGAATTGCCTTACTGAAGATTTCAGTGACTTTCCACGTGGCACAGTCATAGGGTGCCACCTTTCCAACAAGTCAGTATGTCAATTGTATGTCCTGCTAGAGCTGCCCCAGTCAACTGTAAGTGCTGTTATTTTGAAATGGAAATGTCTAGGAGCATCAACGGCTCTGCCGTTAAGTGGTAGGCCGCACAAGCTCACAGAGCGGGACCAATGAGCGCTGAAGCGCGTAGCGCGTAAAAATAATCTGTCCTCGGTTGCAACACTCACTACGAGTTCCAAACTGCTTCTGGAAGCAACGTCAGCACAATAACTGTTTGTCGGGAGCTTAATGACATGGGTTTCCATGGCCGAGCAGCCGCACACAAGCCTAAGATCACCATGCGCAATGCCAAGCGTTGGCTGGAGTTGTGTAAAGCTCTCAGAATTTGGACTCTGGAGCAGTGGAAACGCATTCTCTGGAGTGATGAATCACGCTTCACCATCTGGCAGTCCAACGGACAAATCAGGGTTTGGCGGATGCCAGGAGAATGCTACCTGCCCCAATGCATAGTGCCAACTGTAAAGTTTGGTGGAGGAGGAATTATGTTTGGGGCTGTTTTTCATGGTTTGGGCTAGGCACCTTAGTTCCAGTGAAGGGAAGTCTTAACGCTACAGCATACAATGACATTCTAGACATTTCTGTGCTTCCAACTTTGTGGCAACAGTTTGGGGAAGGCCCTTTCCTGTTTCAGCATGACAATGCCCCCGTGCACAAAGCGAGGTCCATACAGAATTGGTTTGTCGAGATCAGCCTCACTAATGCTCTTGTGGCTGAATGGAAGCAAATCCCTGTAGCGTCTAGTGGAAAGCCTTCCCAGAAGAGTGGAGGCTGTTATTAGCAGCAAAGAGGGGACCAACTCCATATTAATGCCCATGATTTTGGAATGAGATGTTCGACGAGCAGGTGTCCACATACTTTTGGTCATGTAGTGTATATTCCTTTTAAGAATCCCGTCTGATCGAGAAGAATAATGTCCGGTAGGACCTTTTTAATTCTATGAGCAATACACTTTGCTAATGCTTTTGCGTTGCAACGTTGAAGGGTGATATGCCCCAAAAATATATATATACTGGGTCTTTATATTGCTCCCTGGCTCCTGCTTCAGTAGGAGAGCGATCAATCCTTCTTTTTGTCTGTCTGATAGTAGTGGATCTATCAGTAGTTCAATAAAAGTTTGATATATCGAGGCCAGGGTTTTTCCCCGTCTAAAAGGAATCAATTGCCAAATGTAGTTCGTCCTGTGTAATAATGCTATCACAATATTTTTGGGGTGTCACAGAGAGTTTAACATGAATTTTTGGGAGAAGGATATCACAAAACTCATCGTTAAGTGAGTTTGTTTACATTTTTTCATTTAAAATGAGAATAAGGATTTCTCCATCGTTTGTAACTATTTTCTGTAGGTTATTTCTGGTCGTGTTTCTATGTTCTAGGTTTAGGAAAAACTTTATACATTTTTTGTCGTTCTCCATCTAATATGCTTGTTTTTTTAGATAAATGAAACCCGATCCTTCCTGAATAAGTTCCTCAAACTCCTTTTGTTTTGCGCCTAGATTATTCAGTTCTTCTGTAGTACATTCATCAACATCATTGATATGTACTGAAACGTTTTTCTATTTCTGTTGTAAGTCGTTTCTCCGCTGACCGAAACCATTTTTGTTTTTGGGATGAAAACTAAATTGAGTGGCCGATAAAAAAATCTGTTATGAATTCCTTCATTTCTGTTAAGAAAGTACTGTCTGTCAATTAACCCTGGTTACATTTCCAATATCCCATCCTCGTGTAAAGTCTGTTATCTGGAGGGATATAAGTTGATGGTCTGATTGCATTTGATCCTCAATCAATATTTTTTTCTATTTTAGCACCATAGAAAAAGATAGCAGAAAATAATCAATCCGGCTAGCTTGATTAAGCTTCCTCCAAGTATATCTTACAAGGTCCAGGTATTTAAGCCTCCAAAGATCAGTGAATTGGAACATTGCCATATTATTATTCTGCAACTTGATGATTATCCAAGCTTCTATGTTAAACAATATAACTTTATTGTATTCCTTATGTACCAAATGTTACCCTTGGTATACTGTATATATTCAACTCTTTTGGCTTTTGCATAATTAAGTATTTGATCTAGGACAGATAAGTAACATTGACCTACACTGTCCAACTTTCAACTACTTTTAACACCCACCAACTTCCTACTGGACACAGACATCATTTCAACATCTATTCCACGTTGGTTCAACATCATTTCATTGAAATGACATGCAAACAACGTTGATTCAGCCAGTGTGTGCCCAGTGGGTTGCGTTGTGTCCAGACTGATACAGGTTAACGTGTTTCCACTGTTTGTGTTTTGTCTTTTCTCTTCCTTTTCCCTCATCACTCTCTCAGGAGACGCTGTGTTCCCACAACCCCTTTATGTAACCGCCTGCATCCCTTTATCTCATTCCGTCAGTCTCTGTCTCACCCTTCGTCAGTCTCTCTCTCTCCCCTATCACCCTATCCTTCCACTATAAGCTCTGTGTCCTGAAACCTTGTTCACATTGGCAGTTTGAAGTGACTCAAATCCTATTTCTTTGCATATCCTATTCAAATATGTTCTTTTTCCTCCAGTCTGAACAGCCAAAAGCCACATGGAATCCGATATTTCAAGCTACCTATGAAGGTTGTTTGAAGTCTGATACAAATCTGATTCCTGGCCATGCAACTTGTGTCTGAACTGTCAAATCTGATTTATTTGACCTCAAGTGGTTTTTAGACTGTTATTTGGCATATCTTGTTGCTAGCTAGCTAATCTGTTGACAGTTTAACCAGAACATGACGTGGTACTAGCTAACTAGCTTGTTAATTGTTTACAAACAAATGAGTGAATGTGCTAGAAAGTTGACTGCTGTGGCTAGCCAAAAAGGGCTCATTTTGAAAGTTGTATCATCTTATCCTTTGAGGCTTTAAAATTGTTCTTACACTATGATGTTGAACATTCAAAGCAACTGGGAAAAGTCCCAGGCAGGCTTTGTCACCTTCTGAGTGACAGAAAGCATGAGCACCACCACCAATCAGCCTACACCACTGCGCACACACTGTCATAACTGAAACGACCCTGGGTTTATAAGCTCGGAAATCGACTCTGCCGCACGAGCATGCTTTTGCGGCACAGTCGATAGCGCGCCGGACCTCGGGCTAGAAGGTCAAGGGTTCGAGACCTACTCCCTGCTGTTTCATTACATAACTATGACAACTAGGGTAGCCATGACTGCTGTCTGAACACACACAAATCCGATTTGGTCACTTGTAACTTGATGTTTGCACAGTCAGTAGTCCAAAACGGATTTAAGCGTTAAGGCCGCAGTGTGAGCTGCCACATGGATTGACGCTGGAGAGACGAAGCAGGTACGGGGAGTAACATTTAATAAATAACGGACATAAAACGAGACAGGAACAGCGTCAGCAAACAGAAAACAAAGACAAAAAACAATCAATGCAGCAGCGGGGAACAGCGCTGGGGAACTGACACATATAGGG
This sequence comes from Salvelinus namaycush, assembly GCF_016432855.1. NCBI lineage: Eukaryota > Metazoa > Chordata > Actinopteri > Salmoniformes > Salmonidae > Salvelinus > Salvelinus namaycush. Next base: position 39,569,040 of record NC_052337.1, on the reverse strand, counting down.
GAGGAAATAAACAGGTGATGAGTGAGTCCAGGTGAGTCCAATAACGCTGATGCGCGTGACGAGGGAAGGCAGGTGTGCGTGGTTGCAAGGCAATCTGGCGCCCTCAAGCGCCAGGGGGAGGGAAGAGCGGGAGCAGACGTGACAGTGAACAAGGAATTAGAGAGCACTCCGGTCCTTGTCTCTGGACGGCTCTGACAGAGTAAAGATGGCTGCCGTCAGAGTCCTTAAAGACATGGAGGAAGAAGGAGGAGGGGGAGATATGGAACTCAGGAGATGGCCATGCTAGAAAGGACAACAACATCAGATATATAACAAGACCTGTTGAGATAATGCATGAGCTATCTGTTCTGAATCTACGGCTAGAGTTAGGAGTAAGATTAGGATATAGGTTAATGTTTAGGGTAAGAGGTTGAAATTGTATTTTCTTACTCCAGTCAACCCTCTCGGTCTGGAGAGCCACGCAAATCAGTCTGGTCTTACTTTCTTTCTTTTGATGTCTTTCTGTCTTTCTTTCTCTCTTTCTTACATTAATTCAAGCCTTCATTCATTATGATTTCTAGTAGCTTACGTTCATCAGAAGTACAGTACAGTAATGTGTGTCATGTTGAGAAGTTTCCTCTTGGTTAAAACCACCGAGGAGTGGACAGTTACCTGATGATACAGTAAGGAACCTTCTGTGGTGTAAAATATGCCAAAAGAGCTGCATGTTTTGAAGAGTGAGTGTGGATCCAGCAGTGTAAACCTAGCCGTCCTCACAAAGCAGCCCCGTTGTTCTGGCTGAATGAGGGATTAAAGAAAAGAAATATGGAGAAATCCAATATCACAATCAACTTGGCCTAATGCGACACTCTCACGCAAGGAATACAATTCTCTGTTAGGCAGACAGAGAGCGGCAAAGAGAGAGATGCAGATGATCTGGTGCTTCTGTCCCCAACCTAGGAGGCCTACAGCAGCACCTAGATCTTCTGCTCAGATTCTGTGAGACTTGGGCCCTGGCAGTGAATCTCAGTAAGACAAAAAATAATGCTGTTCCAAAAAATGTCCAGTAGCCAAGACAATAAATACAAATTCTATCTAGACACTGTTGCCCTAGAGCACACAAAGAATCACACCTACCTCGGCCTAAACATCAACACCACAGGTAACTTCCACAAGGCTATGAACGATCTCAGCGACAAGGCAAGAAAGGCCTTCTATGCCGTCAGAAGGAACATACAACTTAACGTTCCAATTAGGATCTGGCTAAAAATACTTCAACCAGTTACTGAACACATTGCCGTCTATGATTGTGAGGCCTGGGTTCCACTCCCCAAACAAGAAATCACAAAATGGAACAAACACCCAATTGAGACTCTGCAGGCAGAATTCTGCTAAAGAATACTTGGTGTACAACGCAAAACCCCAAACAATGCATGCAGAGCAGAATTAAGACTATACCTCAGTTTTAAGGTCTCGGCTTAGAGAGAAGCCTCGTAAGGTATACACTGTGGCAGAATACCTGACCATCGTGACTGACCCTAAATTAAGAAAATCCTTGACTATGTACAGACCCAGTAAGCATAGCCTTGCTATTGAGAAAGGCCGCCGTAGGCAGATCTGGCTCTGAAGAGAAGACAGGCTATGTGCACACAAATGAGGTGGAAACTGAGCTGCACTTCCTAACCTCCTGCCAAATGTATGACCATATTAGAGACACATATTTCCCTCAGATTACACAGACCCACAAAGAATTCGAAAACAAACCCAATTTTGATTAACATCACAGCAGCCAGATCTGTGACCTGTTGCCACAAGAAAAGGGCAACCAGTGAAGAACAAACACCATTGTAAATACAACCCATATTTATGTTTAATTATTTTCCTTTTTGTACTTTAACTATTTGCACATAATATGACATTTGAAATGTCTTTATTCTTTTGGAACTTTTGTGAGTGTAATGTTTACTGTTCATTTTTATTGTTTATTTCACTTGTGTTTATTATCTACCTCACTTGCTTTGGCAATGTTAACATATGTTTCCCATGCCAATTAAGCCCTTGAATTGAGAGAGAGAGAGAGAGAAGAGGAGAGTTTGGCCAGCGGTGAGTAAGGGGGAGGAGGAAGGGGGTTGAAGATACTATCTTGATTCTCAAACTTTTTGAAGAAGGAAATGACCGATTTGTCATTTGACGATGAAGAAAACCTTTGAATGTTTGACAAACATATAGGCCTATGATTCATGAAAGTCTTACATGAACATCTTAAATGTCTAACATACGTTAACTCCTCATGAGTCCTTATGACCGCGTATTAAGTTCGTATGATAACTAACTGCATGTCACTGTTTCACTCATGATGAGCATGTAACTCTTCAACTCTCCTCTCAAACCAGGTCTGTTTTCCTTGTGTTATTAACGCCCCCTGTGGTTAGGTGATATCATTTTTCTCCGGAGAGTTCCGCCCTCTGTCTCTTGCCACAATGATCCCATTGTCCTCTACGCTCAGTGTTTCTCAACCAGGGGGTGCTAGGACCCCTGGGGGTACTTGGCCTATTCACAGGGGGTACTTGAGAAGACGCATGAGATCATAGGCTGACTGGTAAAATGCATATGAGCGGGTACTTCAAGGGTACTCCGGGCAAAGCAAAATGTACAGTAACCGCAAAAAGGTTGGGATCCAGTGCTCTAGCTAGCCCTCCAATATCCACAACCTGAAAAACACAGATCCTTGACGAAGGTGTAACGTTGTTAATGGTTAACTTCGCTGTTTGTCCTGATCACAACAAGAATTTGCCCAGGCCATTTGATGTATTGTCAAAGTGTCTTTCATTGGTGTAACGTTTACTTACTATAGAGGCTCCATACAAAAACAACACAAACCCACGGTGCACCCTCCCCTCAGCAGTCTTTCTTTATCTCCTGATTCAGTGAGAAGAAGGGATCTCTATCTCCAGTACACTGACCTACGATGCCCTCTGGTGGGCCCGGGGTACAATCCTATTGCACTGGCTGTGCATGTAAAACTTGAGCTACCCCCCCAACCCTCCCAAATTTGCTACATTGGTGTTAGAAGCTGGATGGGGCTACCTTTAAACCATTGAACCATTGAAGACATAGCCGTGTGTGCGGGACTTGAAGTATCTGGGAGCATTTTGCCAGGTCGCAATTGTAAATGAGAACGTGTTCTCAATTTGCCTACCTGGTTAAATAAAGGTGAAATAAATAAATAAATATAAAAAAATCTGAAGGAAGTGGGGTAATGTTATTTCAGCAAGACGTTCTCTGTCTGTCTGTCTGTCTGTCTGTCTGTCTGTCTGTCTGTCTGTCTGTCTGTCTGTCTGTCTGTCTGTCTGTCTGTCTGCACACAGTCCCCAAACAACCCAGACACAGACACACTGGGGGTCACGACCTGTATGGTCACACACTCAGTAAATCTCTGACCTTTGACCTCCAGGATGGAGAGGCACATATTTCTCTCGGATTACACAGACCCACAAAGAATTTGAAAACAAATCCAATTTTGATAAACTCCCATATCTATTGGGTGAAATACCACAGTGTGCCATCACAGCAGCAGGATTTGTGACCTGTTGTCACAAGAAAAGGGCAACCAGTGAAGAACAAACACCATTGTAAATACAACCTGGATTTATGTGCATTTATTTTCCCTTTTGTACTTGAACTATTTGCACATCGTTACAACACTGTATATAGACATAATATGACATTTGAAATGTATTTAATCTTTTGGAACTTTTGTGAGTGTAATGTTTACTGTTAATATTTGTTAATTTTCACTTTTGTTTATTATCTATTTCAATGTTTCCCATGCCAGTAAATACCCTTAAATTGAAATGGGGGGGCTAATAAACTAGCTAGAGAGGGAATGTGACATGGGAGGAAGAGAGCAGAATGACTGCCCAGTTGTTGTTGGCAAGGCAACAGTGTAACATGGGTGAAAGCTGAACAGGAACAGCCACTCAGGGTTTTTCTACATTTTGTGCAGATGCAACCCAGACCTCTTCGGGGCAGTGTTCACCATTGTCCTGGTGTGTAGCCACACCGTATGCTGTATTACAGCGGTCACCAACCGCTCGATCGCGATCTTCAAGGCATTCCTAGTCGATTACCAAACATTTCTGTAGAAAAGCCAACGATGAAGGCTTGCGTTACTTTTTTTGTGCAGTAGCCGGTAGGTGTGTTTGATTCAGAAGCCCTGTGCACCGGATAGGCAACGTGTTCCCATTTTGAACCTTTTCATTTGTCTGAAAAGACAAATATCGGCAGACCAGAATATCTGTGGCTAAATCGAGTGTTTTTAACTGTGCTGGCCAGTTGGATAGCTCAAATCACCGTGCCTACAACTTCCATCAAAGTTTGATACTAACCTACATGAGTTTTCATAACTTTTTAAAAACCATGACCAGAGAGACTGTTAAAGAATACAGCAAATAGCTGTTGTTTTTATGAGGGACTTCATGTTTAAGTTTTTATTCAGAACTGTCAACACTGTTTTTATTCAACACTATTACAAAATAGTAGCCAAGTGTATCGATAGCCCTGTGTTTTTATTATTATCAGCAGCTCGTCGTCTCTATTTTAATATCGAGGAATATTTCACCTTCTCTGGTCATAGGAACAACATGAATTTGTGCATGAGGCGGATGCGGTGCGACTTGAGATTCGCCATCAGGTGGAAGACGGTGTCCCCTCTAGCCAGTCTCACCGTAGGAAAGGAGGAGAGAGCAGGGACCATGAGAGGCGGACCCTCTGCTGCTCTCTCCCTCCGTCCACTGAGACTAATGCCATGTTCAAAACAACTGGGAACTCGGACATCTCCGAGTTCCGACTTCAGTGGGTTCAGGACAACTGGGAAATCAGAAAAAAAAACGAGTTCCGGCTGGGGGAAATCGTTTTGAACGGTCATCCAACTCGGAATTCCAAGTCTGAAACTCAGGCAACTTTCTAGAGTTCCGACTTTCCAACCTGAAGTTCACCTGACATCATAATTGTACTTTTTCTTCTTCTTCCTAGTTCCCAGTTGTCTTGAAAGCACCATACCCATCAGATGTAGGTACCATCAGTCCAGTAAAATAAAAAAGCAATTTATTTCAATTTATGCTCAGCTGTGCCTCGCAAGTGCTACACCAACTGGTCTGTTTTGCTATCAAAGCTTGAGTTTTGAAATACAATATGGTCTGAGAAGAACAAGATTGTCAGGCCAGGCATATAGCCAATATGCTGTTTTAATGTATTAGGCCTACTTCACAAACCTCATTCCTACAGAACTGTTTTTAATTAAGTTAATGTTACATTTTTTAAAGTCATGTTTAAAACAACTCTGAGCGATAGATCTCGGCTTGCTTTTTGACTGTGAAAGTCGTCTTGACTCTTGAGAAAAGGTCGGTGACCACTGCTGTAGTAGAATATGGGTTGCACATTTTTAATGTTTGAAAACCAAATATTATCTGTTGTTATGCTATGCTCAAAAATAAGATAACAGCTATGGATACAGAGATATGTATATATTCTTTATAATGGATATGAGCCGGTTTGACAGAATATTTTTTCCTGATTTTAATTGTTACCTCAGTTCTCAGTCTTCTGCCAGATAATAGTACTGACGGTTTGTTTTCCACATAACATCAGACTGACTGACTGTCACCAAACACACACGCACGCACGCACGCACGCACGCACGCACGCACGCACGCACGCACGCACGCACGCACGCACGCACGCACGCACGCACGCACGCACGCACGCACGCACGCACGCACGCACGCACGCACGCACGCACGCACGCACGCACGCACGCACGCACGCACACACACACACACACACACACACACACACACACACACACACACACACACACACACACACACACACACACACACACACACACACACACACACACGGAGCTCCTCGCTCCTCTGCCCCTGGTCATGTCTGAGAGTCTCTCAGGAGAGTTCTTGTCCCTGGGGGGTCGTTCTGGGTCTCTGAGACCTGAACCCATCATAACCTGCTGGAACAATAGGGATCTGCCTCTCCCCCTGTGACCTCCTTCTCCTCTCCCTCTTTGACCTCCCTCTGCCTATCCTCTCCTCCCCTGTGCCCTTCTACCTCTTCCTCTCCCCCTGTGACCTCCCTCTTCCTCTACCTCCCCCCGTGACTTCCTTCTACCTTTCCCTCTCCCCATGTGCCTTCCTACCTTTCCCTCTCCCCCTCTCCCTTTGTGACCTCCCTCTTTCTCCCCATGTAACCTCCATCTTCCTCTCCCTCCCCCCGTAACCTCCCCCTTCCTGTCCTCTCCCCATGTAACCTCCCTCTTCCTCTCCCTCCCCCCGTAACCTCCCTCTCCCCCCCCCACCTTAATCTCCCTCTTCCTCTCCTCTCCCCTTGTGACCTCCTTCTACCTCTTCCTCTCCCCCTGTGTACTCCCTCTTTTTCTCTTCTCCCTCTGTGACCTCCCTTTTCCTCTTCCTCTTCCTCCCCAGTGACCTCCCTCTTCCTCTCCTCTGCCCCTGTGATCTCCCTCTTTTTCTCCCTCTGGTGTATCTTCCCCATACTACTCCACTGTCATCACTTCAGTGTGACAGCTGAAGGAATACGGAGTTATTCCACAGGTGAAGGCCACTGATAAAGAGAATGACGTTTTTATAGTTTACCTCTGTAATCATCAGACCTGGGTTCAAATATATGTGTTTTTGATGATGTTTTATTTAAATACTTATTTTCTGTGTATTTAAGTATTTTCAAATAATGTGGCCCAAATCAACTACTTCTATTGGAACTATTTGAAAGTATTTTTTCCAATAATATCCTATAAATAGCCTACTAAATACTACAAAAGAAATGTACAAACAGACCTGGGTTAAAATGCATGGTAGTGTCACGTTCACTGGAATGAATATCGGACCAAGGCGCAGCGGATGTTGAGTTCCACATCATTTTAATGATAAAGTGAAACTTAACAAAGACAAAAACAAATAAACGTGACTACAGAGATACTACGTGCACTAACTCAAAACAATATCCCATAAACACAGGTGGGAAAAACAGCTACTTAAATATGATCCCCAATTAGAGACAAGGATTATCAGCTGCCTCTAATTGGGAATCATACAAATCACCAACATAGAAAATAAACTAGAACACCACATAGAAATAACTCAACTAGATCACCCACAGTCACGGCCTGACCCACTTCACCATAGAGAAACAATGGCTCTCTATGGTCAGGGAGTGATAGGTAGTATTTTAACATGATCTGTGTATTTCAGTATTATTGGAGGGGATTTCTCATAAATACATTCCAAAACTCAACTACTTCTACTTTCAAATAAAAATATCCAAATACTTACTTCTAAACGTCTTCATTCTTCTGCACCTGAAATCATGAGACTATTAGGTGAAAATGCATATAAAAGCAATAATTAGAATGTACTCATTTGTAATTATGTCTTTCTGCTTTCTTATTTCTTCTTAGAAATGCAGACCGGTGAGTACACTGGGTAGTAGGGAGGGTAGTAGGGAGGTTAGTAGGGAGGATAGTAGGGAGGTTGGTTCCTTTACAGAAAATAAAGATTTGGAACATTAATTGGGTACTTTCATCTAAATGTTTGAAAAGTCTTTCTTTTGTTAATTGTCTGTGTCTGCCACTCAGTCCCACTTAAGAGCTGCATTTTAATTTCTCTCAGAGACATTGTCAATGTAATGATTCACCTATTTTCAATCAGCGTTTAACGGTAATTGCATTTTGATTTAGGGCAATTAATCCCCATTTAAGGCTATTTGCATTAATTTGAAATATTAATGGGTTCTTTTGGAAGAGTGGAGAGATGAGGATTTGGCCACCGAGCCGCCTCTGCTCCCCTCCAGGCATATCCAGTCCCATTACCAAGGGTGCCCTGCAATGAAGGAAGGGCGTAAATTTAAAAAAGGAGTTCTCTCTGTTGGATTCTCTATTGAATATAGAAATTGAATCATAGAAAATGAGGTAGTGATAATAGAATTGTATTGGGCAGACACAGCGGTCTGTCTGAACAGGACCTACCAACGTGGCTACAAAATAGAGGGGCGAGAGGGGATAAAGGGATGAGGATATGAGGGGGGTAAGGGGATGAGGGGGTGTCCGATAAGCATGAGAGAGGGGCAATACATACGAGTGAGGTGGAAAGGGTTTCAGGCCTTGGCCGGTTCTCGTTGTACTCTGATTCAGTGCCTGCCACGGTGTGTCAGACGTCACAGAAGAGATTGTTTTGACACCCCGTTCAGAAATTCAGTAGTATGACGTCTGGTTCATAAATTTTGCAGCCCCTGATTGAATTGATCATATTTTCATAGAGACCATAAACTCTGTCTGCCTGCCAGGCTAGAGTGGCTGACAGAGACGAGTGAGGGGGGACGGGGGAGGGGTGGAGACGGGAGAGGGGTACAAGGGGGGAGGGGGCATCTTTCTCCGCTTCCCTCCATCCCTCCCAAATCTGTTCCCTCCTCTACTTCTCAGCCCTATGAGTCTGATTCCTCTAGAGGTATTTTGCTTGCCACTGTGCTGCTGCTTCTGCTACTACAAGTCGTGCTTTCTATCTTTCTGCCGGTTTGAACTTAAAACAGAGTGAAGTGTAATTTCTGACTCGTGTGTCTGCAGGACTCTCTCTCTCTCTCCCTCTCTCTTTCCATCCCTCCTTCTCTCCACCCTACTCTCTGTCTCACCTCCGTCCCTACCTCTTGCCCCAGAGAGCCTTTGTCTATGAATCCTAATGGGCGCTCTCTATGTAAATAATATATTATATAATACATTTCTAATGTCCCTCTCAGACCTGCCTCTCTCCCTACCCTAGCATCTTATATTAGTTCGCCAGCTAGGGCTTCGCCTCGCCGCCTCAAACACTCTGACGTAAATATTTAACCAGTGGAAAAACTCATATCACGTCCCTTTTTTTGGGGTGCAAACAGCATAATTCACACCGTGAAACTTAGGGACGAACAGGAGGAGGAGGAAGGGGAGGAAATGAAATATTTAGAGATGCACAATCCTTTCAATTATGTTCCTGATGCTTTAATGAAAAAAACCAGAACAACAATGAAATGAGCAGCAGCATTTTGAAGTAGCGTAGCTGAGGAGTTTCTAACAGCAATACAATATAACGCTGTCAATTATTCACACTACACCCCAGTTTCCCCTAGTCAGATGCATTATACATTTATGTTTCAATATATTCTGGGAATTTAAATACAATCTTTTTGCGTGTCATTTGTTTTCCCCTTGCAATTAAAGAGTTCAAAAAAGTTTACAGAAACATTTCAAAAGGAGGAAAAAAGTTAAATAGGATTGTGCGGATCAGTTATTGCCCATTTTGGAGCAGTGCCCAGTGCAAGAGGAGTTTTCACACACACACACAAACACACCACACCACACACACACCAAGCCTCCAGTTACTGTACCCTGGCTGACTCTTGGGTGGTGAAACAGTGAGCCAGGTCTTTGTAGCTCCCCCTCACAAGTGCACATCGTCTGCTTCCCCAGTAGATTGGTTATCATCAATGTTTAACAGACACTTAAAAGATGTTTCCTTACTCATCTGTAATTTAAGCAGCTTTCTGAAGCGCTGTATCCTATCCCTGTATCAGCCACCAACACAATCACTTTTTGTTGCTGCCTTTCGTCATGCTCTATTATTTAGTGAGAGAACAAATAGAGAGCCCTCTCTCTCTTCTTCTCTTTCTCTTTCTTCTCTTATTCTGTTCTTCTTGTTCTCTTTTATCTCTGGCTCCTTGGGTCTGTCGATGTAACCAACAAAAGGGCTCAGTTTCACCACGGTAAATCCACCACGTCAGGTGAGGTGGATGTCTCTAGCTCTCTCTCTCTCTCTCTCTGTCTTTATCTCTCTGTCTTTATCTCTCTCTCTCTCTCTCTCTCTCTCTCTGTCTTTATCTCTCTCTCTCTCTGTCTTTATCTCTCTCTCTATCTCTGTCTTTATCGCTCTCTTTTTTTGTCTTTCTCTCTCTGTCACTATCTTCTCTGGTGTCCAGTTGTCCCCCATGCTGAAGTTGTATGGACAGTGTGTGTCAGTGAATTTTTTGGTTTGGTGTGTGTCCATGGTGGGACTGGTTTGCCACCAACCTGTTATCAATCTAAAGATGGGGCCAGCAGGCAGGTCAGGTCACCATAGCAACCAACTCCTCTATCACTTATCACAGAGGGAAAGTGGGAAGAGAGTGAAAGAAGAGAGATAGCATAAGCTGGGGACAGCAAGAGAGAAATGAGAGAAGTTAAGAGAAAGACAAGAGAGAATGTGTAGGCATGGCTGCATGTGTTCATATTGTGTGTACTTTCTATGTTTCTGTCTGTGGGAGTGCAGGGGGTAAGGGGCAGGGGTAGAGGCAGGGTGAGGGACAGGGGTAGAGGGGGAGTCAGAGGCAGGGAGGGGTGAAGGGATGGAAGGAAGAGGGGCTAGAGAAAATATGTTTAAAACATAAACTGCATGCAGAATTGATGATGACGCGTGGCTGTTGTGACAATGGCTTATGAGGCCATAACAGGTCCAAACACACACACACACGCACACACGCACACACACACACTAGGCCTGGGGCCTTGCTCTTGGGCCCCTTTGCTGGAAAGGACAAATCTGCCCTCTGATTTATGGAAATGCAGATGTGGCTTTTATTATGCCCCAACCCCTCCCTTCACACACACACACACACACACACACACACACACACACACACACACACACACACACACACACACACACACACACACACACACACACACACACACACACACACACACACACACACACACGAATGCACACACACGCAATCACACACACTTCGATGCATTGGCAGATCTGCAGTGAGGAGAGAGAAGGACAAAGGAGGGTCAAATACTGTATAAAATGTGTCGACTCTGCAGGGGAAATGGTAATTAAGTTATGAAGTGTGTGTGTGTGTGTCTGTGTGTGTGTCTGGGTGTGTGTCTGGGTGTCGAGGCCTATTGCGGAGAGAGAGAAAAAAGAGAGTTGGTAATGCCTCTGTCTTGACGGACACATGCTGGAATTGTATAATGAGGCGTTAGCAACACACACATCATGAAGACAATGGTAACAAAGGGATTCCTTGTGTGTGTGTGTGTGTACAATGAGTAAGTGTGTTTTTATGCATTGCTGGCTGCGCTGCATATTTTGGCACAAATCTCAAAATGCAAATGTGTGAACGCATCCAGCAAGACCAGAGTGGAAAATGAAAGATTCAGCCAAGTGAGCTCCTCCACGCAGATAAGAGCGGTGTGTGCGTGTGTGCGTGTGACGTGTGAGAATGATGAAATGTGTTCAGTATTAATATATATTTACATATTATGGTAAATCCTCAAGGTAGGGAAACGAATTCTCCTCAGAAGTCACAGGGGAACAGCTCATATCTGAACTGAAGTAAATCCTCTTTGCCAAGAAGACCCCTCGCCTCTGTTTGTAAGTACAGAATGCCCATTCATGAAAAAGTGTTTTCACAACACTCAAACACCAATATTCAGATTGTTTATCACCAATATTTTTTTCACCAACACAAATATTCAGATCGTTTTTCGGATTGATTTCCCAACACTCAAGCACCAAGTCAGATTGAGGAACCATTTAGGATGTTTCAGAGTACTTCATAACACGGTGGGTGGAACTGCGTCAGAGCTGTTAAATCCACAAGCGGCTCCTCGCGTTAACTTATCGCGGACACTGCCACTGGATGCAACGAAACCCCCAGACTCTACGCTGACAAAACCCATGCAGCTTTACAAGTTCAAACTATGCGTGATGTTCTGTTGTCTACACCTGACTTAGACTGATATAGGCTAGAAATCCCACCGTCCAAATGAACAGGAAGACACGCGTTAGCCTCCACTTTCCAACTTCTGACACGGTAGGGATAATGAGGAAGGAGGTGGTTTATCACGCACAAGAGCAGCCGCTCACAGATATGTCAGTTTATAGCGCGTTCACACCTACAACAGGCCAACGCGTCCGCTGTGCAGATGTCTGCCAACGCCGGATCAAAGCTCGATCTGATTGAATCAAGGCCTAACCTTGGGCTTACGTTCAAACCCCCCTCCAAACACCAGATCACAGCTTTTCATGGTTTCATTAGGAAATGGTGGTGTTTTCGAGTCTCTATTTTAGCTTGAGGGAGAGAGAGGAGGAGAGCATGATAGAAGCATCCTGAGAGATTCACATCGTGTTCAGTAATCGAGGAAAAGAGAGGAGGGGGAGAAGAGGAGAGAGTATGCTGTATAAGCTATGCTTGAATGGAGTCTTTCTCTCAACTCGGCTGACTGGTCTCTGCTTCGGAGGCGCAAACGCACACACACACACACAGCCAGCTGTTCCCGTGGCGACCACGCTGTCAGCCCCTAAACACACTTTGCTGCTTAACTGTAACTCTCAGCTCCCTCCTTTAATCTTCCTCCCCTTCTCCTCCTCCTCCTCCTCCTCCTCCTCCTCCTCCTCCTCCATAGCACTGGCCTGTCTTTATTCTTCTATTACTCTCTCTCTTACCAAACTTCTTCTCCCTCCCTCCCTTCTTCCCATCTTCCCTCCCTCCTTCCCATCTTCCCTCCCTTCTTTCCATATCTCTTTTCCTCTCCTTCCCTCTCCTCTCCAGAGAGCGTTCTATCCCCTATCCTCAGCATCCTCCCTTGTCTCCATCCTTCAATCTCTTTACCGCTCTCCTATCTCCCTCTCTCCCGCCCTCTACTGCTCCTCTGCTATCCCCCTCCCTCCCTCTCTCTCTCGCCCTTCTTCCTTGAGAGTAGCGTTTAGTGATTAATGTGAGTTTTAATTGTGATGCTCACTTTTATGCTCATTAGAGTGTATTATGCAGCAGTTAGGGTATTAAAGTTCAGCCCGAGATTTCATGCATACTGATGAGAATGCAAATGAGCCCGACATGAAAGGAAGGATCTCTGGATGTGTGTGTGTGTGTGTGTGTGTGTGTGTGTGTGTGTGTGTGTGTGTGTGTGTGTGTGTGTGTGTGTGTGTGTGTGTGTGTGTGTGTGTGTGTGTGTGTGTGTGTAAGAGAGAGAGAGAGAAAAGTGTGTGTGTGCGTGTATGTGTGTGTGATCCCCTGGAGCCAGCAGCAGTGTCGTCCGTTATTTCCCTCAGTAGCCGTCTCAGCCGCTGCGTAAGAGAGGTCTGGCTATAGAACTCATGTAATAGTTTTTTTCAATCGCTTTGGTGCAATTTTCACAAGCACTGCATGTGGTACATTTTCACAACTCTTAGTACAAAACTCAAAACCGATCATCAAATAGGCAGTTGCAGCAAAACAACACACAACATCATACAGTCACTTCTTCATCTATAAATAGATATTTTACATTGTATTACATATTCATATGAAGTCATTGCCTTTCACAATGCAATGTTCACATTACTTTTGATATGATTTTCTTGCCATTTGTTAAAAATACATTTTACCATTACTTAATCTGACTCCTCTTAATTGATCATCACTAAATCATTTGGTAAACCTATAGATTTTAATCTGGTTTGTCTAATAAAGATTTTGAGACCTACATAATGAAAATGTACATTTGAAGTCGGAAGTTTAGATACACTTAGGTTGGAGTCATTAAAACTCGTTTTTCAACCACTCCACACATTTCTTGTAAACAAACTATAGTTTTGGCAGGTCGGTTAGGACATCTACTTTGTGCATGACACAAGTAATTTTTCCAACAATTGTTTACAGACAGATTATGTCACTTATAATTCACTGTATCACAATTCCAGTGTGTCAAAAGTTTACTAACACTAAGTTGACTGTGCCTTGAAACAGCTTGGAAAATTCCAGAAAATTATGTCATGGCTTTAGAAGCTTCTGATAGGCTAATTGACATCATTTGAGTCAATTGGAGGTGTACCTGTGGATATATTTCAAGGCCAACCTTCAAACTCAGTGCCTCTTTGCTTGACATCATGGGAAAATCAAAAGAAATCAGCCAAGAACAAGGAGAAAAAATTGTAGACCTCCACAAGTCTGGTTCACTCTTGGAAGCAATTTCCAAGCGCCTGAAGGTACCACGTTCATCTGTACAGACAATAGTATACAAGTTTAAACACCTTGGGACCACACATCCGTCATACCGCTCAGGCGGGAGACTCGTTCTGTCTCCTAGAGATGAACGTACTTTGGTGCGAAAAGTGCAAATTAATCCTTGTATACTATTGTTTGTAGAGATGAACTTGGTACCTTCAGGCGCTTGGAAATTGCTTCCAAGAGTGAACCAGACTTGTGGAGGTCAACAATTTTTTTTCCTTGTTCTTGGCTGATTTCTTTTGATTTTCCCATGATGTCAAGCAAAGAGGCACTGAGTTTGAAGGTTGGCCTTGAAATACATCCACAGGTACACCTCCAATTGACTCAAATGATGTAAATTAGCCTATCAGAAGCTTCTAAAGCCGTGACATCATTTTCTGGAATTTTCCAAGCTGTTTAAAGGCAAAGTCAACTTAGTGTATGTAAACATTTGACCCACTGGAATTGTGATATAGTGAATTATAAGTGAAATAATCTGTCTGTAAACAATTGTTGGAAAAATTACTTGTGTCATGCACAAAGTAGATGTCCTAACCGACTTGCCAAAACTATATTTTGTTAACAAGAAATTTGTGGAGTAGTTGAAAAACGAGTTTTAATGACTCCAACCTAAGTGTATATAAAATAGAATCATATAAAGCATGACATATACTGTAATATACTATTAGGATGATGATTATTATGATGTTACTTTACAGTTAGTTAAAAAAAATCTGATATTGACAAGGTGCAACAATGCATCCCCTGTACAGTAAACATGTGTCCAAAATGAAGTTGCTGGGGTGGGGTTCACACTACTTTACTAAAATGTCATTGGCCAATACAGTACTGCATTGGCCAATACAGTACAATACCAGTACTGTAATATCATAATATATGCCATTTATGTAGCAGACACTTTTTATCCAAAGTGACAACAGTGAGTCCATATATTTTCGTATGAGACCCCAGTGAGAATCAAACCCACAACTCTGGCATTGCTACTGCCATACAAATTGAGTCACATATAGGACCACTACAATACGTAAGTACAATACAATACAGTAAAATACAATACATGATGATTACAATACAGGTGGAAGGTTTTACGATTGCCATCCCCATGAGCATACCACCCTCCTTCAGGCCATGGATGAGGCATGCAATTACATCAGTCTAGACCTGCAGTATGTCAGGCTTGGATGCGCCATGCACAAAGGTTTTTCCTCAGGTGCATGAACGATGAGGACATTTACTGTGATGTTGATGAGAACCTATGGCCAAATTCTCAAGACAGGCTTGATGCAAATGACTGTCTGCTGAACGTTGTTTCTTTCATTAATTTCATTTGATTACAGTTGTAATCATGTTGTAATTTTGTAATTATATCTGAACAATACATTTCTTTTTTGCATCAATTATCAAACCTTTGATCACAATGCCATAGAAATGATGGACATTTGATGTTCAGTCAATTTGAATGGGTAGTGCAAGTGTATTGCCTAATGTCAAAACAGTATAATGTACTGTAGTTTACAATACCGTAGCATATTACATTCAAAGGGCAATTTTCAATCATCGAGCGCTCGGGACTATTAGGTTCTATCTGAAAAAAGATGATTCTGAAATAATTGGCTTTAAAGTTCCAAACCCTTATTGATTTGAATGGTGTCAGAATCTTTTTTCCTTGTATTCTTTTGAACTTAACATGAATTTGGATCATTTGGAGTACTATTTATGTAGAGAACGTTGAACAGAACAGGGCTATGTCAATAACACAAAATATGCTGATAGAACCTTAGAGTCCCAAACTCTCTACATGTATCTTGTATTTTTTTGCGATTGGGTTAACTGGTTGTTAAAATAACTAAATTGAAAATATTTGGTTATTAAATCAATGATCTCATGACATTTCACTCTAAACTTATATTTTTAATCAATGGTTGTGTGGTGAAAGATGTCTTCAAACTAAATAAATGCACAATAAAATGCTTTGAATATGAGACTTGCTGGGTTGGAGTTTTTGAAATTCACCACATACTTGAGAGAATAGCACCAAAGTGATTGAAAAAATCTCTAATGTAGCTTTGAGAGGATCCTTGATGACTGAATAAGCTTAAAATACTGATATGCTCTTTGGAAAATACTGTATATGTCCTTATTCAATAAGGGGCAACAGTGTCGGGTAGGAATGGGAATCTACCTATAATGAAGTCACTCAAAGTTATAGGACTAGAACTAGAACCAGTCAAAAGTTTGGACACACCTACTCGTTCAAGGCCTTTTCTTTATTTTTACTATTTTCTACATTGTAGAATAAGAGTGAAGACATCAAAACTATGAAATAACACAAATGGAATCATGTAGTAACCAAAAAAGTGTTAAACAAATCTAAATATATTTTAGATTCTTCAAAGTAGCCACCCTTTGCTTTGATGACAGTATTCTCTCAACCAGCTTCACATGAAATGCTTTTCCAACAGTCTTGAAGGAGATCCCACATATGCTGAGCACTTGTTGGCTGCTTTTCCTCCACTCTGCGGTCCAACTCATCCCAAACCATCTCAATTGGGTTGAGGTCGGGTGATTGTGGAGGCCAGGTCATCTGATGCAGCACTCCATCACTCTCCTTCTTGGTCAAATAGCCCTTCCAGAGCCTGGAGGTGTGTTGGGTCATTGTCCTGTTGAAAAACGAATGATAGTCCCACTAAGTGCAAACCAGATGGGATGGCGTATCGCTGCAGAATGTTGTGGTAGCCATGCTGGTTAAGTGTGCCTTGAATTCTAAATAAATCACAGACAGTGTCACCAGCAAAGCAACCCCACGCCCTCACACCTCCTCCTCCATGTTTCACGGTGGGAACCACACATGCAGAGATCCTCCGTTCACCTACTCTGCATCTCACATAGACACGGCGGATCAGACCAAAAGACAGATTTCCACCGGTCTAATGTCCATTGCTCGTGTTTCTTGGCCCAAGCAAGTCTCTTCTTCTTATTGGTGTCCTTTAGTAGTGGTTTCTTTGCAGCAATTCATCCATGAAGGCCTGATTCACGCAGTCTCCTCTGAACAATTGATGTTGAGATGTGTCTGTTACTTGAACTCAGGGAAGCATTTATTTGGGCTACAATCTGAGGCTGGTAACTCTAATGAACTTTACCTCTGCAGCAGAGGGTCTTCCTGGGTCTTCCTTTCCTGTGGCGGTCCTCATGAGAGCCAGTTTCATCATAGCGCTTGATGGTTTTTGCGACTGCACTTGAAGAAACTTTCAAAGCTCTTGTAATGTTACGGATTGAATGACCTTCATGTCTTAAAGAAATGATGGACTGTCGTTTCTCTTTGCTTATCTGAGCTGTTCTTGCCATAATATGAACTTGGTATTTTACCAAATAGGGCTATCTTCTGTATACCACCCCTACCTTGTCACAACACAACTGATTGGCTCAAACGCATTAAGAAGGAAAGAAATTCCATAAATTAACTTTTAACAAGGCACGCCCGTTAATTTAAAAGTATTCCAGGTGACTACCTCATGAAGCTGGTTGAGAGAATGCCAAGAGTGTGCAAAGCTGTCATTAAGGTAAAGGATGGCTACTTTGAAGAATCTCAAATATACAATATATTTTGATTTGTTTAACACTTTATTGGTTACTACATAATTCCATATGTGTTATTTCATAGTTTTGATGTCTTCACTATTATTCTACAATGTAGAAAATAGTAAAAATAAAGAAAAAGCCTTGAATGAGTAGGTGTATCCAAACTTTAGACTAGTACTGAATATATATATTTCGATTTTATGCCGTATTTCCAGATTCATGTCAGCCATGTTCTCATTGCATGTGAGATTCTTGGAGGGAGAAAGAGAGGACAGGGCATGGTTTATTCAATGGGATTTCAGCCTGATGAAAAGATACAGGGTGGAAAAAAGATTGTCAGGACCACATTACCATAATTAGTTATTAAAATTTAAATTGAGAGAATATACAATGACATGAAAATACAGAATCATATTTAAAACATGAACGGCTGTATTTCTGAGAAACGATGTCCGTAATATGTGTATTTGTGCATTTATTAGAAGGTGTGTGTGTGTTTGCATGTGTCTGTGCGCACGTGCATTTATCTGTGTGTGTGGATCACTGTATATTTCTCCCCAGCACCCCACTGCTCCTCCCATGCTGAGAGAATAGGCTCAGTCATCCCAGAGCCTGCCTGGCTGTGTCTGCCTGTCACTGCAGGGTGAGATGAGACAATGGGAAAATATTCAGACACCAGGCTCATATCACTCACCCAGCGTGGAGAAACTGCTGTGTGCAAGCATTGGCAGACGGTAATGTAACTGTAAGTGGATGTTAAGATATATGAGAGGAAAATCATTAGATGGAACATAAGAATTTTGAAGGGTTTTATTGTAGCCGATGGTAGACTTATGAGAAAAAACGAAGCTGATAAGAGAAGAAACATACAGAAGTATACCAGAGGCATGCCAACACCAACACAGCACAAGGCCAGCTCTGTGGGCATTGATGATGATAATAACTACTGTATAAGCATCCCTATACACCATTTTGTGCCAGGTATACTAAATTATTTGAAGTAAGTACCAGCAGAGCTGAAATAAAACAGTAAAGTCAAAACAGAGAATCAAAATGGCCGATGACACAGAAAAGGCAGAGTAGGGACTGTAAACAAACATAGTCTAGTTAATGGCTGCCTGTCTCACAATGAAGAAATCAAACACACTAAGCTGATCAGAGGCATAGCCACGGGAAGTAGGGGTGCTGCAGCCCTCCCTGAAAAATCTCAATAAAAACAAAAAATGTAATAACACAAAAGTAGTGCACCTTTCATTCAGAACCTAAATTGAACCTAACTTCAACGTCTGGAAAATAAGTATTTTAGACTTATTTTTTAAAGTTATTTTTCTTACTGGGACTATTTTCAGGGGCAGAATTTTTTGGTCTGGCCTATGGCGGAAAAACGCCAAGGCCCTGCCTGTCCATTTCTCTGTTATTGTCATTCTAATGGAATCCAGAAAGAACAAAACCCTGTCCTCAAAAATTTAAAGATGCAAAGTTATGGGCAGACACAAAACATCCACATCAAATTAAATATTTTTCTTGATCAAATAACATGGAAACAACCACTTTTTGTGCAGTAGTAATTTACCATCCTTAAAACAACACTTCATGAAAATGTGCTGAACGAAGAACGATTACTATATTGTACATAGGCTGGTCATCTATGGTTGTACCTGTAAACTTTCCATCACCATGAAGAAAAACTATGACCAATAAAGTCATTGAGTACATTGAGACATCAAGTGGTTTGTGATGACATGATGTGGCTCAGTTGGTAGAGCATGGTGCTTGCAATGCTAGGGTTGTGGGTTCGATTCCCACAGGGGACCAGTATGAAAATGTATGCACTCCCTACTGTAAGTAGCTCTGGATAAGAGTGTCTACTAAAATGGAAGAAGGATAAACTTTTCCGTTTTCACATAGAAATAAGTTACATTAGCAAAGTATTTCAAGAAACTGGAAAACATATCAAGCAAGTATTTATGTATTAACAGATTAACTTTTTTGTACAGATAATTATCAGACTCAAGTTACAAATACTGGTAAACACCCAAATATATTTAGTTTACATTTTTTCACAAAAATAGTGCACTGGGCCATTACTAGTCCTGTATTAGAAGACCAATATAGACGTCTTCAGTGCGGGCATTGTTTTTCTGCAGGTTTTTTTGCAGCACCCCCACCCCCAAACTACTTCCCGCGGCTATGATCAGAGGTTTGCCAACACATCAGTGGCCAGCTCGGAGGATGTTCCCTGTTGCTTCATTTAAATGCTTTCAGGACTTGTCAGATCAGATGAGTTTGTTTTGGCTGGGAATACTCAGATCCTTTGATCAATTATCCTGATTAGGGCAGCAGTAACCCGCATGGTGGTGTTTATGAGGCCTGAGTTGGACCCAAGCACACACACACTTTTTTAAATATCCAAAACCACACAAACATGCACGCGCTGTCCCCCTTGTTAAATTTTTTTTTTTTTTCTGTATGGCTTTCACTTGGCTGACCCGTGTCACCAACACACAAACAATTCAGTACAACACAACTTTATTTCTCCCCTGGGGACAAAACAGAAGGACACTTCTGGGTTCAACCTGGCTCTCTCCACACTCTATCGAGCTGTGAATCACACTGGGAGATGCCTTGGCATTTCTGCAGGTTAACCATGAGAAATGACCTCTTTTGCACCGTCGATTCCTGCCTGCCTTCAGGGGAGTAGAGAGGCAGGGCAGGGCTGTCCATTAAGGCCCAGTGACAGCAGCTGGGGGACTTGGTCTGTCTTGTTCCTGTGTAATTACTCATCTCAGTAAGGGGAGAAATGGTAACATGGGGATCTGTCCTTGTGTAACATTGCTGTTGATTGGAATAATACTATTAAAATAACAAAACATTTGAAAATAAACCATAGAGAATAAAATAAGATCTAAGATAGAGGGAGAAAGAGTTGAATTCTCCTGTCCTGATATGCACATTGGTCAATATTCATTGTGAAACATACAGTAAATAACCTACAGATAACTGTAAATAAACCTGAAAAATAGACTTGTCTGAATCTGATGCACCGAATGACATTGCATTGATTGTCCAAAGATTACAACACTCCCTATTTCAGTTGCAATTAGTTACATCACATTTTCTAATCAATTAAGCCTGGCTCCTGGTTGCAGGGTTTTACTGAACACCACTGAGACTCCCACACCAGATTAGATTAACCCCGCTCTGCATCTCCCTCTCACTCTACCCTTCCCTCTTTCCATGCTTCTTTCTCTTTCTCTCTACCTTTCCACCTTTCCATGTCCCCCCTCTCTCTCTGCACACACTCATTCTCCCTTTCCCTCTTTTTAATTTCTCTCACTTTCCCTCTCTCCCCCTCTTCACCTTTCCCTAATTTCCATACACTGATAACAGGCCAAAAACATGTTCCAGAATCAATTTGTGATATACTGTAGCCTAAGCAAATGGCTAGGACTACTTTACAGGGTAATTATATAGGTGTACCCACTAATAATTAAGCTGTTATAAATCTTGTCAAGGGCCAAGTTCCAGTCTTTTCCCCCCAGACACATGCATTATGGTTAAAGGAGGCGAGAGACCCCATCAGCTGTGCCATGATCCAAATACACAGCTTTTGTTTCCCAACAAGGAACGTCTCCTTCAGGCCTGATAACCACATTCCTTTGGAACTGTAGCCTACGTCACAGAGGGCGTCTCTGTGTTCCAGCACGCCCGCCCCCTCTCCACGAGGCCTGGCCAACTGACAGTTACAATCACCGTCTTCACCCAACGGATTCACCCGCTTTAAACCCCCCCTTCACCTCCGTTTGTCGTGTTTTGCGGCCACGAATGCCTTCTCCGTCCGTCAATCACGAGGGAAATATCCATGGACGCCAACCAATTTCCCTACACCGCCTTTAAATCCTGAACGAAAAAACAATGTTTTCCCGGCCCCTCTCAGCTCCTGTTCGAGCCTCACAAAGGATTTGCCGACGTTCGGGAATTCCGCGTTTCATTCCTTTTTTTAGAACAGGATAGACCCGCCCCTTTCTTCATTTGTCAACACAAAGAGGATTTGACAACACTGTTAAAGGACCGCCCATCATGCCCAAATAAGGTTCATTTGCCCATACACGGCAAACAATCGATTCGAGTGTAACATTTTCCCTTCCTTATCCCGTTTATATGGTAGGTTCACTTCCGCCGTTGATGTTAAAGCAGTGCTATCATGGCGGAGCGCGTTCAGCAGCCCCCAGCCAAACGGCTCTGCTGTAGACCGGGTTATAATACGAATTGTAGACAGGGACAACGGGTCGGGGGTACGTTATGTGGCGGTTCGGGTACGGCCCAAGGTGGGTCGAGCAAAACCCTGAGTCCGGAGTCTCTGTTGGATATCTCGGCCCGGAAAGTGGCAGAGAAGTGGCCGTTTCAACGGGTAGAGGAGCGCTTTGAACGGATCCCGGAGCCTGTACAGAGAAGGATCGTTTACTGGTCGTTCCCCAGGAGTGAACGGGAGATCTGCATGTATTCTTCGTTCAATACGGGGGGGGAGGAGAGTGGAACTAGCGGGGAAAATAGTGATGAGACGCGGCTGCCTTTCAGACGAGGTATCGCTCTGTTGGAGAGCGGCTGTGTGGACAACGTATTGCAAGTCGGTGAGTGGATGGACCCAAGCGTATGAAAAATAACGTTATTTTATTTATTGAGTTTTCATGGCAAACAACCAGAGTTTGAAATATTTTTCAAAAGCACCAAGAAATGAAAAAGGAAGTGTGTTGAATTAGGTTTCAACAAAGGATTGAATGAGGCGACAAAGGGGGCTTTTACATCGCGGAGACGTTGGCGAGGCTCCTTTTTTACTAAAACCTAAATGTATTCCTCTAACAATAGAAATAGCTATTATTAGCCTATGCACAGTTGTCTATGTTCTATGCCGATACATTTAGCCCAAATGTCTATGTAGCATAATACATGTGTTTGCTTATGCATGACGGGATTTTTTGTTGTTGTTGCTTGGGTGAAAAATAACCATTACGGAAGTAAACGGTGGGATTTAATAAATGTGCCCATATACTTGGCTCGCATTCGAACATTTGGTTCATATATGCATTTAGCCAGCCTCAAATAGTATTTTTATATACTTTCAACTGAAAGGGGCGATGCTTTTCTGGGCAGTGTATGCCGAGAAGACGTTCAGGGCTGAGCCTTGTCGACTGTGTTTATTTTCCGAAGTGAAAGGCATGGGGGAGGTTTTCTGGCTAAACCAGCTAGAACATAGAGCTCTCAGCTGAATTGACAGTTCTTTCTACATATATGCCAACCTATTTCATAACTAGAAATATTTTTTGTAAAACAATAACACAGCAACCTGTCGTGCATTCAAAGCATTTTGTATTTGAGTAGCTGCGAAATAGCAGTATTTCATGTTTTCGTAACACAGCCTTGACTGAGTGTCGTATTTACCCAGTGCGCATATCAAACAGCCGTGAGGCATTCCGAATGAAAGCCTTGGTACTTTGTTCCCATTTTCATGTTCATTTGTCTTTTCAGCTTCCTGTCATCCACCAAATGGAAGGCAAACAACAAAAGCGTATTTAATTTATTTTCACTGCTTGTTAAAAATAAGATATTTGGGAAAAGGGTGGGAGGAATGGCGATTTAAAGCCACATAGACTATTTTTAAATGGACCTTGATATGCACCAATTTGCAGCTAATTGGGTCAAGTGTGTTTCTTTCACTGTTGTTTTACTAAACGTTCTGACGCCAGGAAATTACTGACACGTAATTGTAATAATCACCAGCAGGCCCTACCTACCAAAACGTAGCCTATATACTCAAATGAACGCATGGCCATGTATTTTACCCCCTGCCTGACGGTGAGCTACCTGCTGGGCTCCCTCTGTATTCCAACTCATATGCCACCTTAGTTAGTTCATTAGGGCTCTTCGTCCCCGCCCTGGGAAAGCGTTCAGCGTTCTAATCCCATTACTCTATGTGGTTAATCTGAATTGTAATGCAATCTGCAAACGTAATTTTCTGCATGGCCATCCATCCCTCCCTGTCCCCTCCTCCCTCTGAACGTGTCGCAGTGGCTTGGCTGGGCTTTGTGCCCTAGCCACAGTGCCAACAGGGCGCCAGGCTGCTGACTATATAACACATACTGTAGGCCCAGGCAGGCCTGTGTCTTTGTCTAGTATATATGCTAAATAAAATACAAATCAATAAATAGGCAAAGCACAGCTACAGTATGTACTCTAGTTTCTCTACTCTCTATTGGGGAAGAAATAATAACGTGTATATATACAATAGAATGCAGTATGACATTTTTTTCATCCAAAACCGTGTTAAGGAATATGATTTTGCCTGTCAATAATGTAATATTCATATGGTTGTTAAGCAGGCAGTTAACCTACACATGTGCTGTGTGTGTGTGTGTGTGTGTGTGAGCGTGCACAAGGTAGCACATAGTGCTCAATCTGCATGCTAGCAATGGAGAATGACAGCAGAAATTGTGCCAAGAAGTGATAAATAAAAGATGCAATCTTCCCTCGCGGGCTGCAGCTAGGGAAGGTAGAAGAGAGCGAATGAGAGAAGAAAAGACTGGGTCGCTGTGATCAGACCTGGGAGAGAAGATCAGTTACACATCTGTTTGGCACACATCCATATGTACAGTATAGTATACAGTACACAACCTCTCTACACAGGAAACACACACACACAGTATATGTGTAGGTTAACTGCCTGCTTAACAGCCATATTATTACATTATTGACAGACAGAATCATATCCCTTAACATGGTTTTGGATGAAAAAAGGACATACTGCATTCTATGGTATATATGACTCTGCTAACACCCTGACGGTCACTGTCAGGTGTCCCAGGCAGTATGGTTCATCCCAAGGACATAGGAGAGGCTCTACCTATCTAGCCTGCTCAGGTCCTGCTGATTGGAAAGCTGCTTATCTGATAGCCAACCCATAGTAAACATGTCATGAACATGATTGCCTAGACGCACACACACACCACACACACCCGACAGGATATGGCTGCCCAGCGCTTCTCTCTCTCAGAGATCTATCACTGCTGTTTGCAGTCTATGAACACCGACACCGACACGTTGCAGTGTGTGTCTGTGTGAATAAATACACGTGTGTCTGTGTGTTCGCTATGCAAGCACGTGCAGGCCAACCAGAGGCCTTTTCCATATAGGCATGTGACACACAGTACAGTGATAAGACGGATCTAGAAAAGGAAAGTGGACGGAAAAGAAAGAATATGAAGTGAGAACTATTAGCCTATTGATAACAATAAATTCATACAGGCCTACAAGGTTATTATTATGCATTATCTTGTCATCCTCCAATAACGGGTTAGAAATATTATAAATGTGTAATACACTGTCTTTCTATTCACAAATACATTATTCATGTCTGTGGTGTATATCATTTATCATACATTTATAACCTCATTATTAGACGTTAATATTCATTATCCCCTTTTATAAATACATTATCCTGGCCTCCTCTCTCAGCATATGTCTAGTCAACATTTATCCAGCTTGTAAAGCAGCTCTTACCGCCCCTCCCACAACACCCCACAGGGTCAAGTTAAACCCCTCCCCCTCTCCTTTACCTCGATTACCCCGTCTTGCTCTCTGTCTGTTTCCATCTGTTCTAGGAGGCCAGGGTTTGTCAACACTGATCCTATTAGCTGTGAGTGTCTGTCTTATTGATGGGAAATATGGCCTCTAGCTCCACCCCCACTCCTTACTCATCTACCACTGAGTCAGAACATTTTGGGGGATTTGAGTGAGATGTTATTGTGTGTGTTTGGGGGGGTTGGGAGAGATGATGTCGTCTTCTGGTTATGATTATCACATTCTAGAGAGGTTTAGAGAGAAGTTTTACTCTCTACTTAGTGAAGTCGGTGTGAATTTGTGTCGACAGATTGTAGGCTAGTGGGAAGTGCGTGTACCTGTGTCTCGCTCTCAGTTCTTCATTGATCAGTATCTATAGTGTTGATGGGACAGTTTGGACATTTAACATGACCTGACATTACAGATGAATATGTTGCTAGAGAAAGATACAAGCATTACATGACGTCGTGCGTGCGACAACGTTGGCTCTGACGATATGACACAGGGTCAGAAAGGTGAACGTTGTGGTTGCAACTTCATCCAGAAATGATTGGCATTAAGACTGTCTGACATAAGATATGCGAGTGATGTAGACCCAGCCTATCATCAGACAGGGAGCTGGGCCTGTTTTTTTGTTGTTGTGTAAACCCCAGCAGTATTTACACTTTGCTCCGTCAGTGGGCCGAGCTCATTATAACCATGCAGGCCCTACGCACCGCTAGTCATGCATGACAGCATAGCACACTGCCATTTTAAGCCCAGAAATGCCAGAATCCACATATCAGGGCCAAGATCTACAGGCTTGAACCTAACTGCCTGGCTGTTTCTCTGTCCTCTGAAGTGACTTCATTTCTGTCTCCCGCCCTTCTTCTGTACTGATCTGAGAGAGATGAGCCGGTGAAAGGCATGATGGGCCGCCGTGCTGCTTTGACCCGTCAACTCTTTTCAGGTCCGTACAGTTGGAGAGGACGCAAAGGGTGTGTGTGTGTGTGTGTGTGTGTGTGAGATAAACGAGTCAGCTGTGCCGCTCCTACTGTCCCTCCCTGCTTCACCAAGCTAAGAATAGTGCGTTTGGCGACTCGTAATAAAACCACTCTGTCTTGTGTGTTTCTGTTAGATACTTCTTTATTTAGAGCTTCTATTCTGTACATCTCACTTATTCAGGCCTACAGCTACTTTCTGTTCACCCCAGGCTAACTTCATAAGAACATCACTGAGATTACTGAGGTTATCATCACTCATTCAATATTATATTACAGCGCTTCACTGTGAGGAAGACGTGGTTTCATTTAAAAGGAGTGTGTGTGTGTGTGTGTGCCGGCTCTACCCTGACTCTACCCCGACTAACCCAGTGCGTTACTCCTCCAGAAGGCCCTGGATAGGCATGCGTGGACATTTCTGACATTTCGTACACAGAAGTGCAGAATTTAATACTTGGCACTTAAATCTGGCATGGGCCTGTTGCTGTAGGGGCACTGGGCTGAGGGGAGGAGAGGACATGCAAGGTATGAAGGGCATACTTAGGGGGAACTCAGTATCAAAGCCGGAGCTGTTATAGCTGGTAGTCCTCTGATGTTTCATAGACATGGGAAAGAGGAAGGCACACTGGTGCGGATATAGATAGACCTAGCCTTCCTCATTCTTCCTTCTCATCCTGACATGTGAGGCTTCAGTGCATCCTGTTGGTCAGTGGTTAGAGCTGGGAGCTGTGGTCTGGTCCTGGCGTGGGGATGGCAGAGTGTCACCCCACAGTGAAATCTCACCTCGCGTCTTCAGACCACAGACTCTCACACAGGGCATCGATGTCCCCCTGCTACATCTAGCTAAAACCAGACTACAGCGCGGTACACTCGTACTCATTTAGATTGGAGCTCCTACAGCTACCTTCCTTATTCCTCTTGAAAGTACCTCTGACGACTCCTTCTGGACCTAAGACTTGTAGCCTGCCCTAAAGGATGGCTTTTTTGGAATGTGTGGTGGTCTGATTTGTGCACAGATCAGCCTTTATCCCATGCGTTTATTTAGAATGCCATTTTGCTACTGGCACACAGAACCCTATGTTCATTGTAGTGTTAGCCAGAAGGCCAATGTTCAGTGTGCCAGAAGGCTAACGTTTTGATCCAGACAAGGATAGTAGTAAAGGAAGACCAGGATGGCAGAACAGGCCTGATATGATCTCTAGCTACCAGACCAGTGTTCAGAGTAATAATGGTAGAACAATGTCACATTGTCTAATAATGACACGTTCATATCCTCCATTGTGTCTCAGTCAGACCAGTGTTGACCTTTCCCTTCCTATCATTATGGCTGCTCCTGTTCACACTCATTAGCAGCTAAGTACCTCAGTTAGAGGTCTGCACACACACACGCGCTCCCTGACCCCCAACCCAAGTGCTCCCTGACCCCCAACCCAAGTGCTCCCTGACCCCCAACCCAAGTGCTCCCTGACCCCCAACCCAAGTGCTCCCTGACCCCCAACCCAAGTGCTCCCTGACCCCCAACCCAAGTGCTTTGAAGTGTGGCATGTCAAAGTGTCATATGGAATCTATATAACACACACCTGTACATATGGCAGAGTTCTATACAGCCGGTTATGGCTCACACACCAGACAATGCCTTATGGGGATATGTACGGTATGAGTGGGGGAGGCTGGCTAGGCTTTTGTAGTGTGTCTGATTGTTATGTGAGAGATGTGGCCCAGCCTGTTGGTGAATTCCACTGTGGTAGAGGGGGGAGTTTGATTTTGAAATGATGGCGTTGAACACACAATAGAATACACTGAATAGAATGTACATAACAGAATGGAGACTAGAGAATAGTGTACACTGAATAGAATGTAGATAGGATAATGCAGATCGTCTAGACAGACTTGTTTACTGAGGCTATTGCTTGGATACGGTTTCAGAAGACCAGAATGGTAGTAGTGATATACACACATTTTCTTTCTTTCTCTCTCTCTCGCTCTCTCGCTCTCTCGCTCTCTCTCTCTCTCTCTCTCACACACACCTACATTCACACACTGCAGTGCACGTGAACCCCGTGGCCCTACCAGATACAGTATATGCACCGATTTAATGCTGGCTATAATTATCTGCCCAATCAATGTTCTGGAGCGCATCCCCCGAACTAATACACACACACACACACACACACAGACAGAAAGCAAATGGAGACTCTTTGTTTGTGCCTCATATGATCAATTTGTATTGAAGCTGCAGTGGAATAGGCAGTGAACCGAGGCATAGCTGCAACACACAGAAAGGGCATCACTCACATTATAGCAGAAAAGTATAGATCTGGACAACCTACATAAATATGAAGCATTTTCAAGACCTCCAAGTTAGTCTGAAATACAGGCAGAGGTGGAGATGTAGACCTATTTAGGCTTCTCTTAGATAGGTAAATATTTCATAAGATTGTGGCAAAGGAAATAGTGTATGTGCTAGTATTGTAGTGGTTTTACAGTAGTGCTAGTTCAAGTGGGAGGATGAAAGAGAGAGAGGCCAATGAAAGGGAGGGATTACAGTAAAAGCGAGTGGGAAAAGAGGTATATAGAAAGGAGAGGGGGAGGAAGAGAGGCTGCCATGATAGATTTTTATTTAGTCACATGCACAGAGCTGTAGTTGCAGTGTACAGTGAAATCTGAGCTCCAACAGTTTAGGTGTGACTTAACAAAAAATGCTAATAATAATATATACATGTTTACAACTGTGACAATGATAAAATGTAAATGTCCATTGGGGTGTGGACATGTGGTTTGACCATTTCAGCTCCTCAGAGACGTGTCCCCAATGGCGGACCTGTTGATGAGGATGGTTACTAGCCTGGTACCTCCTGAACTCCACAATCAGCTCCCTTTGTTTTGCTGATGTTGAAGGGGAGGTCGTTTACCCGGCACCACACCGTCAGAGTGCCTACCTCCTCCCTGTCGGCCGTCTCGTCGTAGTTGGTAATCAGGCCTACTACTGTCGCGTCGTCAGCAAACTTGATGATGGAGTGGGAAGAGACCACACAGTCAAGGGTATACAGGAAGTACAGGAGAGCGAATTGGAGAGGGTCAAGTGTGTTGGGGAGGGAGGAAGTGATGTGGTCTTTGACTGGCCTCTCGAAGCAATTCATGATGACAGAAGTGAGTGCTACGGGTCGGTAGTCATTCAGTTCAGTTACTTTCCATTCTTGGGCACTGGGATGATAGTGGACATCTTGAAGCAGGTCAGGATAACGGCCTGAGCTAGAGAGAGATTGAAAATGTCCAAAAACACAACAGCTACCCGGCCTGCACATGCTCAGTGGGCGTGGCTAGGGAAGCCGTCTGGGCCAGCTGCCTTGCGAGGCTTAACACGTTTGAATGACTTGCATACGTCCTTCGTGGAGAACGTAAGCGCGTAGCCCTCGTTGTCTTCAGGGGCTTTCCTCAGTCGTTTTGCTTGAAGCGTGATAAAAGGTGTTTAGCTTGTTCGGTAGGGTGGCGTTGGTGTCCGGCGTGACTGGCTTTCTTTTTGTAATCTGTGATTGTTAGAAGCCCCTGCCACATATGCCTCGTATCCATCCCTCTGAATTGCTCGTCCCCTTTGTCCCCATACTTGTGTCTCGCCATCTTGATCGATCTGCGTAGGTCGTGTTTGTACTGTTTAACCATACAATTGTCCCTGGTCAGGTTGCTGTGTTTATAAGCAGCATCTCTCTCCTTCAGTTTCCTGACAAGGTTGCCATCAATCTACGGTTTTTGATTCGGGTATGTTTTGAAAGACATTGTCGGTATCACGTCATCTATGCATTTTTTTAATGAATCCGGTGACTGGGTTGGTGTATCCATTGATGTTATCCCCAGAGTTGACCTGGAACATATTCTTGCCCACGTGATCAAAACAGTCTTGGAGCATGGATTCTAATTGGTCAGACCAGCGTTGTACAGACCTGACCACCGGAACTTCCCTCCTTGAGTCTTTTGTTTATCGGCGGGGAGGAGCAAAATTGAGTCATGGTCAGATTTGCCGAAAGGAGGACGGGAGATGGCGTTTATAACCGTGTCGAAAAGGCGTGTGGCAGTTGTACGGCGTAGAATCTCCACGAGTTGGACAGTCAATGTGTTGATGGTAATTCTGCGGCAAGGTTCTCAAATTACGCGACAGTTTGTTCAGGGTCCAATGAAGATCTTGGAGTGGGATGTACACAGCCATGGAGATAATCCCTGAGAACTCTCTCGAAAGGCAAAAAGGGCGAAATTTGATGACCAAGTATTCCAAGTCGGGAGAGCAGAAGCTTGCAGGTTCCTGTATGTTTCCACCGTCGCTCCACTTGTTATTGGTCATAAAGCAGAGCCCTCCGCCCTTATTCTGGCCAGAGAGAACCCTCTTCCTATCAGCTCGATGAACTGTAAAACCCGCTGGTTGTATGCGATCCATTTGGATGTTGGAGGAAAGCCACGTTTCAGAAAAACAGAGTGTGTTGCAGATTTCTATGTCCCTCTGGAAGTACGTCAAGTTTATTCACTGATGATTGAACATTTGCGAGTAGTGTGCTCGGTAATGGAGGACGGGTCGCCCGGTGTTTCAACCTCACTAAGACCCCCCCCCCCCCCCCCCCCCCACGCCGCAGTCTTCGTTTCCGTCTCCGGTAGGACCACCAGGCATCCCTGCGCCCCACCAAAGCAGTTAGACCATTGTTCCTCCGTCTCTGGGAAGGTCGGGTAGACCGTAGCACCCAGTGATGCATATTCCAATAGTTCTACCTGGGTGTATGAAGTAATGCACAAAAACAAACTGAGTAAGAACATGTAGATCAACACGAGAAAAAGTAGAAACCTGCAATGTTTTGTAGGAGCTGGAGGTGAGGCGCCATCTGTCAGCGCCATCTTATTTTGTTGAATAGAGGTAGAGGTGAAATGTTTCCTCTGGTATTGTGTCCCGTGTGTAAATCCTGTCTAGTTTTCCTGTTGTTTCGTTCTGAGCTTTGGAGTTCTGCCTAGGTATTTTCCATCTCCGTGTCAGACTCTGTGTGGAATGTGGCTGAAATTCCCAAACAACACAATTTACCCCCTGCGTCCTGGATTCAGGAGGAAAAGTACAGATGAGAGCGAAAGCAAACACACACACGGGCACACACACACACACACACTGCATAATGGTAGGTGAATGTTTGTCTCTGCAGTCAGCAGGTGTGTGTGTATGTGTGTTTTAGCTGTGTGTGTGTGTGTGTGTGTGTGTGGTAGGGGTTTTTCTCTTTTGTTAGGCTACTATTTGATCAATCTCATAGACCTGAATGTTTGTTTTCCTCTATCTCTCCATCCCTCTCACCCTGATCTGTATTCCTCCACCATATCTCTGTCCATCATTAACCTTCATCAGAGGGGAGGATGGGAGAGGGGAAAGCAGATGTACCCCAGTCTAGACTTTATCTCTCTCTTCTTATCAGATGTACAGACCCCATCTATTACCCCATTATTACACACACACACACACACACACACACACACACACACACACACACACACACACACACACACACACACACACACACACACACACACACACACACACACACACACACACACACACACACACACACACACACACACACACACACACGGGTGCTGCTACTGACAACTAGTAAACACACTGTCACCCATTGGCCTCCCTTAAAGGGAATGTGTGTCTGTAGAGGATTATTTGTTCCCACAGAGCGCTGAGCAAGTCAAAGCCTGCCGCTCCTAAAGCATCATGGGAATACTGGGCCCCGTGGAATGGTCTCCAAAGAACAACAAACGCAACACCCAACCAACTCTGGCAGCATGGAACTCTGGGACTATGGAACTAGAACCCCGATCTGGGCCAACAACTACCTGCCTGCCTGCAACATTCCAAGCACACCATGTATAACACTATTCCAGGACAGGGTTTCCTAAAGTTTTTCACTCGGGGTCCCCCCCTTCCAGCATTGGGGAACGTCCCACGTGTATTTTTATGGGCACAAGCACTGTTCATGACACAAACTGTTCACATCCCCCTTGTTGGTGGAGAGAATGTTACATTCTATACATTTTGCCACGTCTGTGTATTCATGCGATATTTGAGTGACAAAAAAATTACAACAGTATCTATGGGCTAAAAAACCTTAAAAAATATTAGCTGATATGGGCCAGTTGATCTGGACATTTCTGACAAGTTATAAATAGCTCTCTAAGGTACAGTGGTAAGAAAAAGTATGTGAACCCTTTGGAATGACCTGGATTTCTGCATAAATTTGTCATAAAATTGTGTCTGATCTTCATCTAGGTCACAACAATAGACTAACATGACAAGAGGAACTGATGATGCACTACCTCATTTACAAATTGCACCTTGTACATGCTACTATTACGAGTTTCAAGAGTTAGTTTAAAGCCGGACTGAGTCCCTTACCCCTCTCCCCACAGTTTGGGATGCAGAATACCTTCTATATCTATGCAGATGAGAGCTTCTATGAGCAATGCTTACCTTTTTAATGAGATGTGTTGCATGCACTCTCTCTCTCTCTGTCTCTCTCTCTGTCTCTCGCTCTGTCTCTGTCTCTCTCTGTCTCTGTCTCTCCCTCTCTGTCTCTCCGTCTCTCCGTCTCTCTGTCTCTCTCTCTCTCTCTCTCTCTCTGATTGTTAATCAGAAGGTGCTTATGAGCAATACTTACCTGTTAATGGGAGCTTAGCAGAGTGATCCATCACAGGCATGTTACCGCTGTTGCTCTTCCTAATGAAGACTGATGGCCTTAGCACTACTGCAGAGAGGGAGGGGGAGAGAGGGTTGCGTGTCGAGGAGGGAGCGGAATGAGTAAATACCACCCTCAAACAACTACTCCCTCTTTCCGTCCCCCTCCTCTCACCTCTATCCACCCAACACCTATTTTAGAATGTCACCCTGGGTTTTCCATCCCCTCGTTTCGCACACGTCCCTAACTCTCCTCTCCCCTCTCGGAATAGAAACAGTGCTGGCATGTTTAGGTGCCAGAGCTCTACCTCACTGTGTCCCTTCTCTGTATGATTGTGTGTGTGTGTGTGTGTAGGACACTTTGTGCGTCACACACGTCAGGATGTCAGCCGTATGACCGGTGTGTTTAGCCAGCATCCTGGGGAAAGGACAGGGGATGGCCATAGAGGATGGTAGGTACTGGGTAGGTGCCTAGGGTGATACCTTGTGTTTGGACCGTACTTTGACTCTGGTGTTGGCTGTGTATGACTCCGTCTGTTCCTGCTCTTTATTTATAGAACACTTCTACTGAGCCTATGGAGAGACCTGATGTCTGACTTTACCTAGTCAAACACACCAGTGTGTGTGTGCTCACTGACCTCCTGAACCCCCAGTTACCTATTAGCAGTCATATCCTGCTTCCTGCTTTAACGCATCACTTCCGTCTGGGACCCCTCTCTGGATTGGGTTACATTCTCTCTCTCTCTCTGTCTGTCTGTCTGTCTGTCTGTCTGTCTGTCTGTCTGTCTGTCTGTCTGTCTGTCTGTCTGTCTGTCTGTCTGTCTGTCTGTCTGTCTGTCTGTCTGTCTGTCTGTCTGTCTGTCTGTCTCTCTCTCTCTCTCTCTCTCTCTCTCTCTCTCTCTGTGTCTGTGTCTGTGTCTGTGTCTGACTAATGATGGATAAATGAGAGATTCGGAGCGCGCACACACACACCCTTAGCATAAATGCATACCGTCAACTGAATGCATGAATCAAAGAACCAGAGCGGCCCGAAGCGAAACTGAGTCAAGCAGAAAGGAGGGGAAGTGTTGAGCTGGTGATATGGTTTAGGGTTTAGTACAATTGAGAAACCATGTGACCCACTTCAATGGTGACAGATTGTACCCCTCCCACCTGTGTATTTGTGGGGGTGGGCATGATGATGGTTTAGTAAAGTGTTATCTTTGGGTGTGTCATTGAATGTTCTGATGTCACACACAGACACACACACAGTTGAACCGGTTATTCTTAGTCATACTCAAAAGCCATAGTGTTTCCACGCCTGCTTTCTGTTACATTATAATGGCATCTGACTGACTGGCAGTTATTGTTCCACTGAACACTACTGTATAAACTGTCTGAGTTATCACTAACGAATACACACACACACACCCACGCTCGCACTGTTACAACATATACACACGCGCACGCACGCACGCATACACGGCAGTCAGAATATCTGAGTCACGGAATGACACGACAAAGACACAGAGGAAGTGTTAGGGTGTTGTCATCACGTGTGGCTTATCGCCTCTCTCTGTTTTCTCTCTGTCGCGTACCGTACGGTTCTGGCCCTCCCTTGTGTGCATTTGCATTAGATCAACAAAAGCTGATATGC
Organism: Salvelinus namaycush; assembly: GCF_016432855.1. Classification (NCBI taxonomy): domain Eukaryota; kingdom Metazoa; phylum Chordata; class Actinopteri; order Salmoniformes; family Salmonidae; genus Salvelinus; species Salvelinus namaycush. The sequence continues at coordinate 39,534,458 of NC_052337.1, read as the reverse complement.
TTGTGGGTAGGGGTTTGTCATTGCCATAAAAATAAGTTACTCATTCATTTCCTGCTTGTTGAGACATGAGACGGTTTAGTCAGGGGGTTCTGCTGCAGCAGGATACCAGCGATAAGTACCAGGATGTTGGTGTAATGTTAGACAAGTAGGAGGAAGAGGCTTGTAACAACGGTAAATGTAATAGCTTTTCTATTTATTCACCTTTTATCTCATAAACCCGCTGAATGTAATAACCTGCCGGTAAACGCAATCTAATGTTGAACGGTAAACGCAATACGTTTTTCTGACCAAATGTAATGACTTCAACCAATCATGTAATAGCATACCAAAATCGATGTTTTTATTCACATACCACCCGCCACCCACTGCCAATTACAACACAACCAAAGGCATGCACATCATACAGAAATACTCATTTACTTCCCTTATTTGGATGGACATGGAATAGTCCCAAAAGTACAAATGCCATCAGTCTGGCACTCCAGGCAGGCTCAAGCAAACGCATGACTAGACACAACATCCAGGTGCCCACGAACGTCTTAAAAATGTCCCCGGGGATGTCCCCAGTACCAACCGTGAACTAACTAGTCATTATTGTTTGCAGGGAACTATTGCAGATGACATGTTTTAATACTAGGGCGCTACAGATTAATTCAGGTCTTTCTTTGTGTGTCTGTGTGTGACTACATATCAGTGTATGCTTGTGATTATGTACGATTGGGGGGGGGGGGGGGGTGTATGTTCATCAAATTGAGCAAAGTAATACATAATTTTTTTATTAATGCATGATTTGTTGCCGTTTATTACATTATTCATGAAAAAAGTTGTTACTCACCTGTTAATGTAATAACCACTGGTTAATGTAACAACTTGTTACATTTAACAGAGAAAGTTATTACGTTTACTGGGTTTATTACATAAAAAATCTAGAAGTTATTTCAGTAGGAAAAGTTATTACTCTTACCAGTGTTATTACATTTACTGGGTTTATTACATAAAAAAATCTAAAAGTTATTACAGTAGGAAAAGTCATGACTCTTACCAGTGTTATTACATTTATTGGGTTTAATTAATACATAAATAATCTAGAAGTTATTACAGTAGGAAAAGTTATTACTCTTACCAGTGTTATTACATTTACTGGGTTTAATACATAAAAAAATCAAAAAGTTATTACAGTAGGAAAAGTTATTACTCTTACCAGTGTTATTACATTTACTGGGTTTAATACATAAAAAAATCAAAAAGTTATTACAGTAGGAAAAGTTATTACTCTTACCAGTGTTATTACATTTACTGGGTTTAATACATAAAAAATCTATAAGTTATTTCAGTCGGAAAAGTTATTACTCTTGCTAGTGTTATTACATTTGCCGTTGTTACGGCTAGACCCCAACACTGAAGGATGCATGTGGAAGCTTGCATGGTGGCGGGAACAAACGGGGGGAGAAGGGAAATGACGTGACACCGGTGCTCTGTGTCAACTGACTGGTGGGATTGTGGTATCATGGAAAGAGGCCACAGGTGCTACCCTCGTCACACACACAGACCAACACATGCACACACACCCCTCCACTGGGATGGATTCTCCATTATCTGTTTATGAGCACCTGTTGAAGTTGAAAAGGTTCAAGTTAATGTGGGCGACCCCCCCCCCCCCACCCCCCTTCTCAAATGCAGTGCAGCAGATGTGCGTGTGTGTTTGGTGTGGTGTGTGTTCCTCACTTTTCTAAACTTTAGGACAGAACCTGAGGTTATGGGCAGTAACATATGCACACTCAGACACACATTGACCCCTCTCTGCAGTTGGCCATTATAACAGCTGATCAAACTTGGCTCCCTGAGAGGCTGTGGGAGCTCCATGTCCCAGAGCTCAACACTGGAGTGGTTTAGCAAACACATCTCTGTTATAGAGCCCAGACCTGCAGCCTTTTCCCATCTCTCTCTTTCTATTTCTCCCTCACTCTCTCAATTCAATTCAAGGGCTGTTTTGACATGGGAAACATATGTTTACATTGCCAAAGCAAGTGAAATGGATAATAAACAAAAGTGAAATAAACAATAAAAAAATGAACAGTAAACATTGCACTCACAAAAGTTTCAAAGGAATAGAGACATTTCAATGTCATATTATGGTTATGTACAGTGTTGTAACAGTGTGCCAATAGTCTCTCTCCCTACCCTCTCTCTCTCCCTACCCCACTCTCTCTACCTTCTCTCTACCCTCTCTCTCTCTCTCTCTCTCTCCCTACCCTCTCTCTCTCCCTACCCCCTCTCTACCCTCTCTCTCTCTCCCTACCCTCTCCACTCTCCCTCTATCTCTCCCTACCCCCTCTCTCTACTCTCTCTCTCTCCCTACACTCTTTCTCCCTACCCCCTCTCTCTACCCTCTCTCTACTCTCTCTCTCTCCCTACCCTCTATCTCTACCCTCTCCCTACTCTCTCCCGCTCTACCCTCTATCTCTCCCTATCCTCTCTCTACCCTCTCTCTCTCCCTATCCTCTCTCTACCCTCTCTCTCTCCCTATCCTCTCTCTACCCTCTCTCTCTCCCTACCCTCTCTCCACCCTCTCCCTACTCTCTCCCTCTCTACCCTCTATCTCTCCCTATTCTCTCTCTCTCCCTACCCTCTCTCCACCCTCTCCCTACTCTCTCCCTCTCTACCCTCTATCTCTCCCTATCCTCTCTCTCTACCCTCGCTCTCTCCCTACCCTCTCTCTCTCTACCCTCCCTATCTTCTCTCTCTCTCCCTACCCCCTCTCTCTCTCTACCCTCCCTATCTTCTCTCTCTCTCCCTACTCTCTCTCTCTATACTCTCTCTCTCCCTACTCTCTCTCTCTATACTCTCTCTCTCCCTACTCTCTCTACACTCTCTCTCTACCTCTCTCTTGCTCGTGCTCTATTTATTTCTGTGCTCTCATTCTCGTGCTCTCTCTTTCTGTCACACCTTCGTGTAATTAATTCAGATTCCGGAATATAATACGTTTCCCAGCCTCATTAAAACTTCTTGGCTGCGTAGTTACTGTTTGGTCACTGTATGGTTCTGTGTGGTTCTGTGTGGTTCTGTGGTGCCATTCATCTGTTATTGTGTCAAAACGCTTTAGCTAGTTTAGATTCTTTAACATGCTACCCCTGCCAAGACCACCAGAAAGGATCTATTGACTGTTTTTTTTTAGGTGAGTGGTGGGAATGAGACATTTGGGGAAGAGAAGCATTTGTGCTCCCTGCACAGTGTGTGTGTGTGTGTGTGTGTGTGTGTGTTGCCTTGCCTGGTGAAGGTCCTCGAAGGCTGAACGAATTACTTGGACAGCGTAGGTCAGGGAACGGAGGCGGTACTGAATAAAAAAGAGAAGGAAAAATGAATGGCGGCCTTTTTTGTTCCCTTCTTCCACCTGATCCACTGACAGTTGAATGTTTCAGCAGTTCGTTGTTTCCAGGAGTTGGACTGGTAATCAGTGCAGTCCGTGTGTATATGTGTGACAGATCTGATTTACATATTGTTGTGCTGTTCTTAGGTGAGGGAGGGTGTTAGTTAGCTGAAGCGCTCCTTCATCAATTCTTCATCTGTCCCTCCTTCCCCTCGCTGTCATTTTCTGTCTGTTTTCCTTGATTTCCTTTTCCTCTCTCGCGCTCTATCCTGGCTGCTTTCTGTCCCGCTAGCGGTCTATTGAGATGCAGTCTTGAGTGTCTGTTTTCCTCGGCTCTTTAGGACCATTGTCCTTGTCTAGTGAAACTTGGAGAGAGAAGTGCACTCACTGTTTGTTAACGTGTGTGTGTGTGTGTGTGTGTGTGTGTGTGTGTGTGTGTGTGTGTGTGTGTGTGTGTGTGTGTGTGTGTGTGTGTGTGTGTGTGTGTGTGTGTGTGTGTGTGTGTGTGTGTGTGTGTGTGTGGGTTGGGAAACAGTCCGAGTGGGACGTGGGAAGCACTGTTTAAGTGAGCTGTGTGTGTGAGAGACCTGGCAGGGTTCACTAGAGCCCCAATGGCCTTTCTCAATTAGACACAAAATGTCACCCGAGGTCCCTTTTTTGGCCAGTGAAATGGACGCCATAAAAACACCGCTACAATTGTGTCCATTCTGAGCTGCCAGACGCTTTACACCTCCTCCACTGTTGTTGGGGACCTTTCTCTCTCTTTCTCTCCTTTTTCCAAGGTATCTCTCCTTTTCTGAGGTAGTTTTAAACCAGAGCTGTGTGGGTTTGTCTAGCTTGTTGAATAGGGTGTCTCTCCTCCTTTTTCCTGAGGTCATTTTCAGGTGTCTATCTCCCCTTTTCCCTGTTTGTTTCTGAGGTTTTCAGATGGAGCTGCAGGATTTCTGTCTGGTTGGTTGTAAAGAATCTCTTCTTCCCTGAGGTCTATCAAACAGTGGGGTTGCAGGCTAGTCCACTCGCGACTAGCAGTGTAAAGGAAAATTCTTTTGAAAATGACTCAAGAGAAAATGCTCGGTGGAGTGGTTGAATATGACACACATAGCGACTGCAGAAGCTCTGTCAGAGATGATTTTCTGTTGGTTGGTGTGTGTGTGTGTTGATTGGTTAGCACAGTGAGGAGCACCAGGAGATGTCGTCAGGGGGACACGGATTGGCCTACTCTACTCCAATCCTTAATGGCCCAATTTGAAGCTTGGCGGAGCATCCCCCACCACCAAACACACACACGCCCCTCCCCCCCACGCACTTTCTCGCTAGTGCACTACCACACACACCCTCCCCTGTCCTCCACACACCTCTCAATGTTTCTGTCTACAGAGCATGCTCTATTCCTATTGGCTGTGTGGCAGAAGTAAGGAATGGAAGGGTAGCTGGCCATTGTCTAATAAATACACAGTTAAAGGCGGTCTTTGTTACAATGCTGTGAGAACCAGAATGACTCTAGCCAACCGTCTCGACGGGCAACCAACTGGACAACCTCTGGCATGACACGGTCCTTACAGACCGCCCCATAGGGTGCCACTGACTTCTCACAGGCCATGGGGTGACCCTTATTATGCCAGAATAAAAACCCTTCTCAGTTTTCCATTTACTGGAGCTATAGTTAACCATCCGTTGACTGCATTGTATGTGGAGTTAAAATGTTGATGATTCCCCAATCATAACTAAGCGATTCAGATATAACATCGTAAACCGAACAAAAATATAAACGCAACATGTAAAGAGTTGGTTTCATGAGCTGAAATAAAAGATCCCAGAAATGTTCCACACGCACAAAAAGCTTATTTCTCTCCAATGTTGTGCCCAAATTTGTTTATATCCCTGTTAGTGAGCATTTCTCCTTTGCCAAGATAATCCACCCAGCTGACAGGTATGGCATATCAAGAAGCTGATTAAAGGGCATGATCATTCCACAGGTGCACCTTGTGCTGGGGACAATAAAAGGCCATCTCTAAAATGTGCAGTTTTGTCACACAACACAATGCTTCAGATGTCTCAAGTTAAGGGCGTGTGCAATTGGCATGCTGACTGCAGGAATGTCCACCAGAGCTGTTGCCAGAGAATTTAATGTTCATTTTTCTACCATAAGCCGCCTCCAACGTTGTTTTAGACGTCTAAACGGCCTCACCGCAGACCACGTGTATGGCATCGTGTGGGCGAGGCGTTTGCTGATGTCAACGTTGTGAACAGAGTGCCCCATGGTGGCGGTGGGGTTATGGTATGGGCAGGCATAAGCTACGGACAACGAAGACAATTGCATTTTATCCATGGCAATTTGAATGCACAGAGATACCGCGACGAGATCCTGAGGCCCATTGTCGTGCCATTCATCCGCCGCCATCACCTCATGTTTCAGCATGTTAATGCACTGCCCCATTTCGCAAAGGATCTGTACACAATTCCCATGGCCTGCATACTCACCAGATGCTCTGGATCAACGTTTACGACAGTGAGTTCCAGTTCTCCGTCAATATCCAGCAACTTCGCACAGCCATTGAAGAGGAGGGGAACAACTTTCCACAGGCCACAATCAACAGCCTGATCAACTCTATGCAAAGGATATCTGTCACACCAGATACTGACTGGTTTTCTGATCCACGCCCCTACTTTAAAAAAAAGAAGGTATCTGTGGTAGGCAGTTATGGGTTAATGCAGCGCTAGATAGTATGTGTATACTCTAGTGGTAGTTAAGGTTTAAGTCTGGTTTCCGTGCAGCACTAGGCAGTATTATGGTCTGTAGTGGTAGCTAAGGGTTAAGTCTGGTTGCCGTGCAGTGTTAGGCAATATTATGGTCTGTAGTGGTAGTTAAGGGTTAAGTCTGGTTTCCATGGTAGGTAGTTAAGGGTTAAGTCTGGTTGGCAGTATTATGCAAGCTGCAGAGAGAGAGAGGAAGAGTGGAAGTGCATTACAGAATGCTGAGCTCAGGGCTCTGGCACTCCGCCAGGCCTCTACACACACACACACACACACACACACACACACACACACACACACACACACACACACACACACACACTCTCAGCTGAGGGCTTTCCAAGCTTCCCACCAGCCCAGCGGTCTCCTCCCCTGTTTAGGAATGATCTCTTCTTCTCTCTCTTTTTCTCCCTCCTACATCTCTCCCTCCCTATGTCTTTCCCTTCCTCTTTCTCTCGTTCTCCCTCCTACCGCTCCCTCCCTGTCTTTCCCTTCCTCTCCCTCTTCTCTCTCTGATGTCAGTAGTTCAGCTGTGGGCCATGTAGGACTCGGGTTGGGCCATACAGTACAGGGGACTACCCTTTCTGTGTGTGTGTGTGTGTGTGTGTGTGTGTGTGTGTGTGTGTGTGTGTGTGTGTGTGTGTGTGTGTGTGTGTGTGTGTGTGTGTGTGTGTGTGTGTGTGTGTGTGTGTGTGTGTGTGTGTGAGCAAACTGTTACATTGTGGAGCAACTGCCAACCGGGGATGTACAGTATGTGCCTGTGTGCGAGTGTGGGTGTGTGTTACACAAGCAGATGTGATGTAGTGTGTGAGAGAGCGTGTGGATTTGTTTGTGTGTGAAATGTGATCCCCTGTGGTGTTGTGTCAGCTGACTGCTAGGCAGGAAATGGAGGAGTAAAAGAAGGCGGGTTCTCTTTCGCTCTAAACGTCTCTCTGGCTGCAGTCCAAACTCAAAAGTAGACAGCCCTCAGCCCTAAACCCTCAAGCCCTGGAATTACGTTTTACACCGTCACATCCCGAGTGTACCTTAAATGTCCCTTGCCCAAGCGAGGGAGAGTGTTGATCGGGAGAGGCAACGTTCTTGGTGGAAATCTTGAAGTTGAGCTTAAAAACAACCACCCTAAAGCTATTAATGTACCTAGCAAGCTAACGTAGCTAGCTAGCACTCCTGTCAGGTAGCTAGCTAGCTACAGTTATGCATAGCTGGCTAGCTAGTTTTATAGTTTGGTAATTTATTCCAATACATTTCAGAATTCCCAAAAATATATTTACAAAGCTAGCTACGTTTTATAGGCTCCTCACTACGAAACTAAGCTAATTTGCCAATGCTAAAATCAATGTCATCTATATATTTATATTTTTTAGCAAGCTAGTGTAATAATTTTGTCTGACATGCCGAAAATGCAGCCGGGTTGATAAAATTTTACACTTCGTGGCAACCGCAGTATGACACGTGACTACAGTTTGCCTTGAATTGTAGGTCATATCAACCCCACAAGTGATCAAAGTTCTTCACTCGCTCCCTCAAGCTAAATCGAACGCCGAGGGGCCAAAGTTTGTGAATTGGACCTCCACTTAAGATAGCAATCAAACTGCATCCGGTTTCGACGGGGATTCCCCCAAGGGAAAGGGGCTAGTGCAAGGGGGTAAAAAGAACATGTTTGGACTGCAGCCGCTGTCTCTCTTTGCTCTCTGCTCTCTTTGTCGCTGTCACATGATTTATCTCTCTCTTTATATCCCCCCCCCCCCTCCCCCACGTCTTCTGTTAGTCAGTTCTTCCAGTTTGTCAGTGTGAGTTTCCAGCATTCTGATTGAGCAAAAGCCTGTTGAGAGAACCGAAACCTGTGTGTGTGTGTGTTGTTTTCTCCTGTGTGTGTGTATTTTCATTGCTCGCACATGTGTGTTTGTAGTGTATGTACAGTGGGGCAAAAAAGTATTTAGTCAGCCACCAATTGTGCAAGTTCTCCCACTTAAAAAGATGAGAGAGGCCTGTAATTTTCATCATAGGTACACTTCAACTATGACAGACAAAATGAGAAAAGAAAATCCAGAAAATCACATTGTAGGATTTTTAATGAATTTATTTGCAGATTATGGTGGAAAACTTTTGTTATTGACCAAATACTTATTTATCTCAATACTTTGTTATATACCCTTTGTTGGCAATGACAGAGGTCAAACGTTTTCTGTAAGTCTTCACAAGGTTTTCACACACTGTTGCTGTTATTTTGGCCCATTCCTCCATGCAGATCTCCTCTAGAGCAGTGATGTTTTGGGGCTGTTGCTGGGCAACACGGACTTTCAACTCCCTCCAAAGATTTTCTATGGGGTTGAGATCTGGAGACTGGCTAGGCCACTCCAGGACCTTGAAATGCTTCTTACGAAGCCACTCCTTCGTTGCCCGGGCGGTGTTTTTGGGATCATTGTCATGCTGAAAGACCCAGCCACGTTTCATCTTCAATGCCCTTGCTGATGGAAGGAGGTTTTCACTCAAAATCTCACGATACATGGCCCCATTCATTCTTTCCTTTACACGGATCAGTCGTCCTGGTCCCTTTGCAGAACAACAGCCCCAAAGCATGATGTTTCCACCCCCATGCTTCACAGTAGGTATGGTGTTCTTTGGATGCAACTCAGCATTCTTTGTCCTCCAAACACGACGAGTTGAGTTTTTACCAAAAAGTTATATTTTGGTTTCATCTGACCATATGACATTCTCCCAATCTTCTTCTGGATCATCCAAATGCTCTCTAGCAAACTTCAGACGGGCCTGGACATGTACTGGCTTAAGCAGGGGGACACGTCTGGCACTGCAGGATTTGAGTCCCTGGCGGCGTAGTGTGTTACGGATGGTAGGCTTTGTTACTTTGGTCCCAGCTCTCTGCAGGTCATTCACTAGGTCCCCCCGTGTGGTTCTGGGATTTTTGCTCACCGTTCTTGTGATCATTTTGACCCCACGGGGTGAGATCTTGCGTGGAGCCCCAGATCGAGGGAGATTATCAGTGGTCTTGTATGTCTTCCATTTCCTAATAATTGCTCCCACAGTTGATTTCTTCAAGCCAAGCTGCTTACCTATTGCAGATCCAGTCTTCCCAGCCTGGTGCAGGTCTACAATTTTGTTTCTGGTGTCCTTTGACAGGTCTTTGGTCTTGGCCATAGTGGAGTTTGGAGTGTGACTGTTTGAGGTTGTGGACAGGTGTCTTTTATACTGATAACAAGTTCAAACAGGTGTCATTAATACAGGTAACGAGTGGAGGACAGAGGAGCCTCTTAAAGAAGAAGTTACAGGTCTGTGAGAGCCAGAAATCTTGCTTGTTTGTAGGTGACCAAATACTTATTTTCCACCATAATTTGCAAATAAATTCATTAAAAATCCTACAATGTGATTTTGTGGATTTTTTCTCTCTCATTTTGTCTGTCATAGTTGAAGTGTACCTATGATGAAAATTACAGGCCTCTCTCATCTTTTTAAGTGGGAGAACTTGCACAATTGGTGGCTGACTAAATACTTTTTTGCCCCACTGTATGTGTGTGTGCTGTCTCCCAGACCTCCCTTGAGACCGTTAGTGAATTCTTGTAAAATCTCACTCGCTCAATCTATCTCAGACCATTAGGACTATTTGTTTCCCCTTGGGCTGTAGTTGAAGCATCTGGCTAACCATCTTAACATTGCACCAGGCTCAAGTCCCCTGCTTAAGCACTGATTTAGGATCAGCTTAGCCAGATCTAGGCCTAACCTGAACCCTTAAGAGATTTAAGGCAAAGCTGACCTTAGATCCACGCTATCGGACCATCTGAGGCTTTTCACACTAAGCTATGGACGGTCGGTCGTATAGAGATACCATTTCGGCAATATGAGGCTCATCAAGGATTCTCGGTAGAGAGTCATGAAAGTAGCAATGTGATACTGCAGCATTATAGACTGCCACAATATCATAGGGGGCCAGGGGAGCCCCACTACACAGAAGAACCTGAGATAGACCCTCTAGTACTGGGAAGCAGACCCGCTCTCCTCCTAGTGTGTGTACTTTGAGAAAGACCAAAATAAAATGAAAGACTTAATTTGGTGTTCTCCTTTCTCTTCTTCACCTCAGGGAATAATGGTGTTGGAAGGAATAGCAACCGTTTTACAGTCTCCTGACTGATTGTGCTATTTTGTGGGGGGTTTTGGCGCTGATCTTAACTTATTTTGTACATAATGTTTCCGCCATCATTTCCTATGACTGAAAAGAGCTTCTGGACATCAGAACAGCTAACATCGATTTGGATGAGGATTTTTACTTCAATAAGTCAGAGGCAAATGACATACTGCTCATCCCGGACCAGGCCCGAATCCCTGACACTCGAAGAAGGAAGAGGTGCCGTTATTGAGGTCGGCGGGGCAGGATACCTGACGAGACTACATCAACCGCCTCTACCCTCTCTTCTATTGGCGAACATGCAATCACTGGAGAATAAACTGGAGACCAGCCCATCAACTTGATCTGAAGAACTGTAATATCCTATGTTTCTCCGAGTCGTGGCTGAACAAGGACAAATCTAGCATTTTTTTGCCATACATCGGCAGGACAGAATGGCAGCGTTGGGCAAACGGGGGGGGGGGGGGGGGGGGGTTACAACAGCTGGTGTGCAATCTCTAATATTAAGTAAGTATCGAGGTTCTGCTCACCTGAGTTACAATACCTCATGATAAGCTGTAGAACACCCAAAGTGCCACCCACGACTGCGTGGCCGCATCGTGGACTATAGATAACGGAGGGTCGAGCACGCCCCCATTCACATCGACGGAGCTGTAGTTGAGTGGGTGGCAAGCGGTACCGGAGCGCCAAGTCTGGGACCAAAAGGCTCCTGAACAGCTTCTATCCACAAACCGTAAGACTGCTGAACAGTTAATCATTGATCCCCTTATTATATGCACTGACTCTCATGCACCAACTCTATGCACGCTCACTGGTCTCCACCCACATACTGCACTGACACTCCAAAACACACACTACATACGCTTACACACACAAAACACTCACAAACACAACATTTTATTTTTTACTCTGCATTGTTGGGAAAGGGCTCATAAGAAAGCATTTCACGGTAAAGTCTACACCTGTTATATTCGGCGCATGTGACAAATAGAAATGTATTTGAAACCTGAATACAGTGGCGGGAAAACACATGGATTGGTACAATATATGGATTGGTTGTTTTACTGTTGGGTCGTGTGTGTGTGTGTGTGTGTGTGTGTGTGTGTGTGTGTGTGTGTGTGTGTGTGTGTGTGTGTGTGTGTGTGTGTGTGTGTGTGTGTGTGTGTGTGTGTGTGTGTGTGTGTGTGTGTGTGTGTGAGAGAGATGTGACGTAGTAAGCAATTTTCGGGGACCACTTTTAGCTCATGAGTGCTACTTTCAGAACTACTGGCTAAAAGGTATACAAAAGTACCAGAAAATCTCTTTAATTCCTCTATATCTATGGCTCTCTAGAGCCTATTGGTCTCCTGTCCTCTTTATATTTTACATTTGTCATTTAGTAGATGCTCTTATCCAGAACGACTTACAGTTAGTGCTTCCATCTTAAGATTTCTAGGTGGGACAACCACACATCACAGTCATAGTAAGTACATTTTCCCTCAATAAAGTAGCTATCAGCAAAGTCCGAGCTAGTGGGGGGGTCAAGTGCGAGTGTTAGCATGGCTGTCTAGAGCAGGGATTGGCAACCGGCGGCCAGCGGGCCACTTTGGTAGGCCCGCGGAGCAGTTTGTTTTGCGGGGGGGGGGACTCAATCAGGGTCTTAACTTACTGTTGAGAGTTAGAATAGTAGAATACACAAGGTGCACGTTCGAAATTTAGTTGTGCATCAGCAGTCACTTAAGTAGCCCATGTCAGCTATTTTTCCCCCCCAGATTGATAAGTTAGTCTAGCGGCCTGCTATCTAAACTTGTAGTAATCATGGTTGAATTACCGACCGGGGTGGGGCCCATTGATCATCAGTTATCATATAAAAAACGGCAAACATTTGCCTCCACCTTATGGCAAAATGTGTAAAATTGCAGGGAATGAGAATGCAGGCCATGGGAATTGTGTGTGTGTGTGGGGGGGGGGGGGGGCAGACCCAGGAGCCACTGCAGCCCCTCATGATTAGTTCCTTTTTTTGGGGGGGCCCCCACCCCCTTCAAAGTTGGCCCTCCCTGATCTAGAGCCTATTGGTCTCCTGTTCTCTCTAACATGGCCATTTTAGATCCAGTTTGTCTTCTGTCCTCTCTGGAGTTAACTGATCTGATCCCAGGCCCAACCAGACAGGATTTGTGGTGGCCATTTTGAGGGTTTCTCAGTGATGTCCATATCCCATAAGTTCTGGATGTCAGTGTGGTTTTCAGAGGCCTGCTTTATCAGCAGGAAAAGACTTCCTCCTGGACATTTTTCTTCATTTTCCATGTGTGTCTGGTCAGGAGGAATTTTGGACCATTCCTCTTTACAAAACTGTTTCAGTTAAGCAATATTCTTGAGATGTCTGGTGTGAACTGCTCTCTTGAGGTCATGCCACAGCATCTCAATCGGGTTGAGGTCAGGACTATGACTGGGCCACTCCAGAAGGCGTATTTTCTTCTGTTGAAGCCATTCTGTTTTTGATTTACTTCTTTGTTTTGGGTCGTTGTCCTGTTGCATTACCCAACTTCTGTTGAGCTTCAATTGGAGGACAGATTGGCCTAACATTCCCCTGCAAAATGTCTTGATAAACTTGGGAATTAATTTTTCTGTTGATGATAGCAAGCTGTCCAGGCCCTGAGGCAGCAAAGCAGCCCCAAAACATGATGCTCCCTCCACCATACTTTACAGTTGGTATGAGGTTTTGATGTTGGTGTGCTGTGCCTTTTTTTCTCCACACATAGTGTTGTGTGTTCCTTCCAAACAACTTAACTGTAGTTTCATCTGTCCACAGAATATTTTGCCAGTAGCGCTGTGGAACATCGAGGTGCACTTCTGCAAACTTCAGACGTGCAACAATGTTTTTTTTGGACAGCAGTGGCTTCTTCTGTGGTGTCCTCCCATGAACACCATTCTTGTTTAGTGTTTTACGTATCGTAGACTCGTCAACAGAGATGTTAGCATGTTCCAGAGATTTCTGTAAGTCTTTAGCTGACACTCTAGGATTCTTCTTAACCTCATTGAGCATTCTGCTCTGTGCTCTTGCAGTCATCTTTGCAGGACGGCCACTCCTAGGGAGAGTAGCAACAGTGCTGAACTTTCTCAATTTATAGACAATTTGTTTTACCATGGACTGATGAACATCAAGGCATTTAGAGATACTTTTGTAACCCTTTCCAGCTTTATGCAAGTCAACAATTCTTCATTTTAGGTCTTCTGAGTTCTCTTTTGTTCGAGGCACGGTTCACATCAGGCAATGCTTCTTGTGAATAGCAAACTCAAATTTTGTGAGTGTTTTTATAGTACAAGGCAGCTCTAACCAACATCTCCAATCTTGTCTCATTGATTGGACTCCAGGTTAGCTGACTCCTGACTCCAATTAGCTTTTGGAGAAGTCATTAGCCTAGGGTTTCACATACTTTTTCCAACCTACACTGTGCATGTTTAAATGATGTATTCAATATAGACAAGAAAAATACAATAATTTGTGTGTTATTAGTTTAAGCACACTATATTTGTCTATTGTTGTGACTTAGATGAAGATCAGATCAAATTTCATGACCAATTTATGCAGAAATCCAGGTAATTCCAAAGGGTTCACATACTTTTTCTTGCCACTGTATGTGTGGTGGTGTGTGTTTGTGAGGAGGTTTAATGACCCAGGCATTACCAGGTAAGCGTTGGGACGTGTTGTGGAAAGGAAATGAGAATGTTTCACTCTTTCATCTCGCTGGCTCTCCTGCCTGACAAAGTGTCTGCGTGTGTGTGACCAGTGAGTGACCAGAGAATTTCATGTTTCATGTTTCATGTTTTTAGAAAATAGAAGACTGGTGCTATCTAGTGGAGAATAGGGTGTGTGTGTGTGTGCGCGTGTGCGTGCAGTGTGTGTGGGGGCCGTGTGTGTGTGTGCAGGGCTGTGTGGGGGGCCATGTGTGTGCAGGGCTGCGTGGGGGCCGTGTGTGTGAGAAGGCTGAGCTCTATTGCATTAGGAGATCGACACACTGAGGGCCTCTAGAGATCAACAGTTTGACCTTTTCCCCAGAGAGAGAAAGGAGAGACATCTTCAGGGACTGCTCTTTCTCTTCCTCCCCCTCTTGCTGTTATAGTCTGACTAGTAGCTAGCTGGTACAATTGGTCTTCTTCACACTTAAGGTTACAACAAGCATAACTCTGTTGATCTACATGCGTGTGTGCACGTGGGTGAAGTGGGATTGTTGGAGTAGCAGACATCTTTTGGTGACATGATATCCTCGCCAGTCCCACTCCCATTCACATGGGGGCGATAGCAACGTTACATTTTTTTTTGTCTTAGTTTTGTGAAAGCAAGAAGTCACCTTCCCTTGCTAGAAGTACCTTGGTGGCAGCCTAGCTAAAAACATAGCAAGCTAACTAGCCTTTTTAGCTTCCCACATCTCCATGTGAAATAATCTGATTTATTCTATAAAAAAATATGCCCTGGCAAATATTCTTATACTTGCCTGTGTAACCTAAAACATTATCCCAGTTTGATATGCTGCTTGTGTATTCATTCCCATATCAGCTAAAATAAACTTCATCATGTTTTGGTCATGGAGAAAAAAAGTACATGGCTAGCTAGTTGGCTACAACAGGTTCTACCATTTCAGAATAGCCTGTAATCACTAGGGATGGGGGGGAAATAGATGCAGTTACATATCCAGATGTTCTTTTTGATGATGTATTTTTTTTGGACAATTTCGCAATATCATTTTTGCACTAGTTGGCTGTACCTGCACCAAAACTCCAGTGTTTTTCCATCATAGCTAACTCCCATCTTTTTTAATAAGGAGCACATTTGATGACTGATCAAAACAACGAATCGCAACACATATTGATAGATTGCATGTTTCGTCACAATATTGTTTTGAACGTTCGTTTTGGACTGATGCACAACTGAGAATTCTACTCAATGCATTGTCAATATGAGCGCATCAGTGGCTTGGAAATACAATGCTATTAAAAAACAGGCAAATAATTCGAAGGAAAACTTTTTGTCATCATTTTGATGTCGCCTTATTGACTTTATGTCCAGTATAAACAACGATTTGTATAACTAAGATAGACCACAGCCTGTCGTTTCCAATGGGAAAAAACGAGTCATAGTGGGCAGAACAAGCAAGGAGGTGGCCAGAGCCAAGCACGAGCTAGCGAGATCCTATTGGCGAGTTCTAGCATACATTTGCATATTTCCGTTAGTCAACGCCTACTCTGTGAAGTGCCCGTGTGCAATGACTCAATTCGCCTTTGCACTCCTTCTAAACAATGCAATTTTTTGAAACTTTGACAATGGGCAAAGTCTACAAAACTTTGTCCACTCTGTTCGAAACAGATTTTAGTTTTGCGAACAGAACTGTATTGAGATCAAATGTTTCATTAATGAGAACATTTGCAGAAAGTTGGCCAAAATCCATCTCGTTCCATCTTCTCCCGCTGGCGGCCACTGGGCTTCTTCTCACTACCATATTTCGTAGTGAGTGGAAACGCCTAGCGGATGCTTCACATTTTATATGTCCAGTGAAATATCTGTCTCGTTGTTCTATCTGTGGTATATCGTTAGCTAGTTAGTGAAGATTGAGGGGAGGACACCGGATTTTAGCCAGCTAAAGTTAGCATTGCTAGCTATTTTGTTTTACAAACTTTGCTAGCTAATGACAACATTGCCATCTGTCTAAAATACATTTGCCATGATAATGCTGGCAAAGTTGTTTCCTACTAAACATTTGACTATTTTAGCAATGTAATCGTATTTTCAGGCACTATAGTGTAATTTAGACGAAACAGTCGTTAGCCTCCATCCAGAATTACTGGGTTTAATCAAGACTTTAGGGCACCACTATTGCGTCGCGGGTAGAGCACGGCTTGGAGAACATTCATGACGCGACCGAGTGACGGAACCTATGAATAGAATCGTAAGAATCTCGTATCGGCATCTAAGTATCGTGATAATATAGTATCGTGAGGTCCCTGGCAATTCACAGCCCAAGTAATCACTAGTTATTACATATAAACCAAATGTATTTTTGGGGTAGATTCTTGATGTTTGGTTTACTGTCGGAACGGTCATTGAGATTATATTTGGTTATCAATGCAAAATAGGCTACTTTGATGAATAGCGACAACACTGCCCCCACGGCTGCGGAAGAATGATACCCGCGTCTCAATTTTCAGGTAGTCAAAAAAGTACATAAAATGCTGGAGTGTATTACAAGGAGCCGCCCCTTTTGTGACGAAAATCGAAATTGCAAAACAGAATCTTGCGTCTGCAAAGAGCTTGTAGTAACCTATAGGCTAGTAAGCCACACACTCACAGAGTTGTTATGACAAGAACATTAATGCCATTGTACTGTTCAAATATTTCGAACGTAAGCTTCTGTCAAGTACTTTTGTGTAAAACTGTTAGGCTACATGAATACAATTTGATTGATTGTCTAAAGGTTCTTGTTTTTTCTCCTTGCAGGGTTCCACCTCAGCGGAACGGTAACAGAACCGGCCACAGCGTCGGAACCCGAGCTCGTCTGCAGTGTGAGCGTCAGCTTCGACCGCTGCAAGATCACCGCGGTAACGTGCGGCTGCGGCAACAAGGACATCTTCTACTGTGCCCACGTTGTAGCGCTGGCCCTGTACCGTGTACGGAAGCCCGAGCAGGTCAAACTACACCTGCCCATCTCAGAGACTCTGTTCCAGATGAATAGAGACCAGCTGCAGAAGTTTGTCCAGTACCTGATAACAGTACACCACACCGAGGTGTTGCCCACTGCTCAGAAACTAGCTGATGAGATTCTGTCTACCAACTCTGAGATCAACCAGGTCCACGGTGAGTGGGGTGGATGATGTGTAGACGAGAGAAAGATGGTGTGAGGAAGAAAAAGTGTGTGTGTTTGTGTGTGTGTGTTTTTGCGTGAGTGTGTGTGCCTGGAAATGATTTCCCCCTGTCTGGCTCCAGTAAAGCAGAACACTGGAGAGGGAAACACTTTGATCAAGTGTCACGTCCGTGTGAGAGCTCAACAGTAATGTAGGATGTGGGGAAGAGTGTGTGATAATACTTTAGACCCCCTTTACTTATGCTTCATTTTCATTTTCAAAACTACATTTTGTTCATCTTGTTCTGTTTGTGTTTGTGACATAGAGCCCAGTGCTTTCATTGAATCATTTTCCATTTCTCAACCTAAATTGTGTGTGTGTGTGTGTGTGTGTGTGTGTGTGTGTGTGTGTGTGTGTGTGTGTGTGTGTGTGTGTGTGCACGCGCAGGGGCCCCGGACCCTACGGCAGGGGCCAGTGTAGATGATGAGAACTGTTGGCACCTGGATGAGGAGCAGGTTCAGGAGCAGGTGAAACTCTTCCTCTCACAGGGAGGATACCACGGCTCTGGGAAACAACTCAACCTGCTCTTCAGCAAGGTAACACATACGCACACCAATTCCAATTGAAGTGAGTCAATTCAGGAAGTAAAGTAAACTGACATTCCAATTCAATAATTGAAAAAAGGGATTTTTCCCCCAATGACTTCTTAATACATTGAAAAGTAGAAGACATATGTATTTCAAAATGTGTTTAATTTTTTGTATTTTAAATTCAAATCCCTTCCTGAATTGACTGTCTTCAATTTGAATTTACCCTGTCACACATACACACACACACACACACACACACACACACACACACACACACACACACACACACACACACACACACACACCTTTGATGACCTCTCTCCCTCCCCCTCTCTCTGTCTCCTCTAGGTGAGAGAGATGTTGAAGATGCGTGACTCCAACGGTGCCAGGATGTTAAC